>NW_020957688.1:0-15928 GCF_003031625.1 Empidonax traillii | reverse complement strand
GCCCAGGGACTACAACCCCCACAATGCCCCGCGCCCCGCCCCGTCCCCGGGCCGGCTCGCGGAGGCACGGCGGGATCTGATTGGCGGAGCGGGCGGCGGGGCCGGGGCGGCGGCGATGGTGGCCGGGAGGGGCCGCGCGGGGAGCGGCGGCGCCGCCATTTTGTGTGTGAGGGGCCGGGTCGGGGGCTCCTCCACGGCCCCTCCGCGGCCCCTGCCGGTGCTTCCTCTCCCGGCGTGTCCTCTCCGGGAGGGAGCCGAGCGCGGTCTCTGCGCTGCCCGGGAGGGGAGGGGCGGCGCCGCGGCCTCACCGGCCGCTCCCCCGTCAGCGCCCCGGGCCGGGGGCCCAGCGCTGCCCCGGGCGCCTCACGGGGCCGCGAGGGCCGGGGGGTCGAGGTTACCCCGCGATCTGAGGCGGTGGGGCGGGGGAGGCCCTGCCCGGGGGCTCCGCTGCGGGGCGAGGGCTGGGGGGGGATGTTTTTGTCTCAAAATGACATTAATCAGCATTTTGATGTTTTTCGGCAGCCGCAGCCCGAGCTGGTGCGGGGCTGGTCCCCCGTGAGGAGCAGCCGGGGGAGGAACTGCGCAGTTTGTGTGGAAGTTTGGGGCAGAGAGTGCTGGGGGGGGTCTCATAACACCGCATGGGGGGAGGGCAAAAAAAAAAAAAAAAAAACATTCCTCGCGTTTAATCCTTTTGTTTCGTACATTTCAGCCAATTCCCGGCGGGATCCGAGCGGGATCCAGTGGATCCCGGCTAACATGGCCTCCCCCGGGGTGCCGAGAGCCTCAAAAACAAAAGCGTTTCTCCTTTCCCGGGGCCGGGGGAGCTCCTTGGCCGGGGACGGAGGGACAGACCCCGCGTTCCGAGGGGCCGATGCCGCTCCTGGGGCTGGGGAAGCCCCTCTGGGCATTTTTATTATTTTTTTCACTGTGCAAAGTAAAAAAAAAAAAAAAAAAAAAAAGCTGGGGGAAAAAAAAAAAGGTTTTTTTTTTGGAAGCGCTGTTTGAGCTCTCAGCAGCGTCCCCACGGCTCCTCGGTGGAACTTCAGCTCCCGGCTCTGTTTTTCCCTCGGCAAAGGCCATTCCTGTGTGTGTGGGGCTGGGTTTAAGGTGTGAAACGGGGAGATTTGGGAGGCTCCTCTCTCAAGTGTGAGCTGTGCTGTCAGAGGTGGCCCTGCCGGTTCAAACCTGGCTTATTTTACATTAATGCACTTGCTGGGATGTTTGTTTTTTTTTTTTTTAATTAGATTTGTTGTCACGACTCTGCTGACAGTTTTTTTGCCCCCGTGTTGTTTGAGCAGGTCCTGAAAGCTTCTCATGGAGAGGTTGTGGCTGCCCCTGGATCCCTGGAAGTGTCCAAGGCCAAGTTGGATGGGGCTTGGAGCGACCTGGGCTGGTGGAAGGTGTCCCTGCCCGTGGCACGTGGGACTGGATGGGCTTTCCAATCCAAATCATTCCATGAGATTTTTGTATCCCAGCTGCATTTCTGGAGCTGGGACCTGAAAATCCCATTTCAAGTTGTTTTTTGCCAAACTGATTTGATTTGCCAAGCCTGCCCAGGTGCTTCAGGGTTTGTGGGGTGGAAGGAGCAGGAGGGGAGCAAAATCCTGAGGGGCTGGAGCTCCCAGCCAGGGTTTGGGTGTGCTTCAGATGCACCAAGAGCTGCAGGATTTTGGTGGTGGCCACACCAGCTGCAGACTGTCCTAATTTTTTACCAAAATTCTTGCTCATCTCACACCAGAGGCACCAGGATGTTCCCAGCAGCTCCATGAGAGTGTCCTGGAAGGTAAAGCCAGTGAAGGGAGGTGCAGGTAAAGTCTGGCAGGACGTGGAGGGGCTGCCAGTGCTGTGTCCTGGGTTATAACTCAGGGTGGGCTCAGGCCTGGATTGGGACATGGGACAGGATTTGGGGCTCCCCTTACCCCACTGCAGCATTACCAGGCTGATTCCTCCTTTTATTTCCAGTGTTTTCAGGGATCTGCTCTGTCCCAGAGGAGTGGCTGTTCCTGCAGGGGGGATATGGGGTATCCCAAATTTTGAGTTGGTCCTGTGTTTTCTGCCTCTCCCCAGGACAGAATTTCAGCTCAGTAATTCCTGAAATTTGTTTTCCTCGGCAAACAACCCCCCTGGGAGGGGAGGGGCTGGGAAAGCCCTTTGCCAGAGGGTCTCCCAGTGCCCTTTTTTTCCAAGGCTGATGCCCCACTCCATCCATGGAGTGGTGGTGAGGTGATTCCTGCCCATGGAGTCCTGGAATGGTTGGAGTTGGAAGGGACCTTAAAGCCCATCCATTCCATGGGCAGGGACACCTCCCACCAGCCCAGGGTGCTCCAACCTGGCCTTGGACACTTCCAGGGATCCAGGGGCAGCCACAGCTTCTCTGGACAACCTGTGCCAGGGCCTCACTGCTTTCCCAGCAACCAAAACCAACCCAAAATAATTTCATGATTCCAACCTTTTGCTCCCAGGCTGATTCCTGCTGCCACTGGGCTCCAGTCAGCTCCAGCCTGGCTCTGAGCTCCTGGGAAGTTTTGGGATGGGAAACTCTCCTCCTGGCCAGGGATGAGCTCCCTGTCCATTCCTGACCCTTTGGAGGTTCCAAAGGTCCCCAAATGCTGTTGGTCCCTGCCAGCAGGGGGTTTGGACTCAGGAGCTGGAATGAGCCCTTGGGAATGGGATAACCTGGCTCATTAAAACAGCAGAATGAAGCAGAAGCTGGTGGAGCCAGAGCACGTTGGAGAGTTGATCATTAGGGTCCTTTTTTGGTTTGGTTCTTTTTTAAGGTCTATTTTTTAAAGCATTGGCAGAGAAAATATTTATTGGGGGGTGTTGAACACAGGGTTTGGGGTAAGTGGATAAAGGGGAATATCCCCTTGGATCAAGGTGTCCCCATGGACCAGAAGCCAGGGCCCTGTGGGACCCAGCCCGGTGCCATCGCACAGGGAGAGAAAACGGGAATGCCGGAGAGGGAATCGCTCGGCAGGGACAGAAACCCCTGGGATGGAGGAGGAGGGGACAGCGCTCGGCCCCTCTCCCATCCCGCGGGATCCCATCCCGATGGATCATCCCCGTGCTGCGGTGATGTCACGGCAGAGGGAAGGGGCCGGTGGCTCCCGGGCCCGTTTCCTCCCCCCGCCGGTGCCCCAGAGAGGGGAGGGTTAAACCCGGGACCCTCCCCCGCCCCGGCGGCTCCCTCGGCTGCGGTGACCCCGAGTGCGGGACCGATCCCCCTGCACCGGCAGCGCTGGGGACACTCCTGTCCCCTCCTTCCCCCCTCTGTTCCGCAATAAACGCTGTTTTTCTCCCGCTGGAGCTTAAACCTGGTTTAAGCCCAGGCTGGGTTTAAACCCGGTGTGACCCTTCCAGCCCCTCAGCGCTGCCCCTTTGACCCCCGACTTTGTACCAACCCACCTGTCGTCCCCTCCTCCCCTCGCCCTAAACTCATTTTTCTATAAAAGCCTGTTTTTCTCCTGCTTTAGGGAGGTTTGGCCAGGCCAGGGTTAAAAATCGGCCTGACCCTTCCAGCCCCTCAGCGCTGCCGCTTTAACCCTCGACTTTGTCCCAACCCACCTGTGCTGGGGACACCCCCGTGCCCTCCTCCCCAAGCCCTCTATTTTTGTGTAAAAGCCCTCCCCCCCAAATTCCTGCGGGCAGGATCCCTGTCCAGGCCAATCCCGGCTCCTGCCTCAATCCCAGCTTCCGCCTCTCCAGGTACAGCTTCCATTAACTCACTCCAATTCCAAGCCCCATTGGCCTTCGCCTCCACTTTTTTACCCCTTAATTTACCTGTTCCCCCCCCCTCCCCCCCAAAAAAAAGAACTTCACTGCTTGGAGCTTTTCCTGCTTTTCCCTCCTCCTCCCCGCCTCAGGTGCAGGAGGGAGGTTGAGCCATCGCCTTCCCCTCTCCCTGTCAGCCATTTCAGGGGCCAAGTGCTGACTACCAAAACTTTTCCTTGGGCTGCTCCAAAACTTCAAGGCTTTTCCCTCACTTGTAGCTTTAAGCAGATTTATAGTTTCATGTTTTTTAGGCAATTTTTGCCCAGATTTCAGTTGATGACCTGGATTCCTACAGACCTGGGAGGAAACAGAGTCAAGTTTAAGTGAGCCTTTAGGCAAACAGACCGACCTCAGGTTACTCCTACCTCAGTGAGTGTCCATCACACACCGTTTCACCCCCTTTCCAGGATATTTTTAACTATTTCAGCAGAATTCAAAGTGAAAATAAATGGGGGGGGGGGAGGGAAATAATAACAAAAAAAAGTGTTAAGTGGGGAATTACAACTAGTTTTAATCAAACAACAATTATAACATAATGAAAATAATCCAGGATGTATTCCCTGCTGGAATGCCATCCTGATTATTTTCTAGAAATCACACCGAAACCATTACAGTTACAAGTAATTAAATTTATTAGACCTCTATATTTTTTATAGTCAGTTTTGGCCAATTTACAGCTTTCCTGGGGAATTTTTTTCCTTTTTTTTTTTTTTCTTTTGGTTTAGACACAAAAAAAAAATAAAATAAAATAACCCCCAAAACCAGATATCACCAATACATCAACCCCCCCCTCGCCCCGTCACAGCCACCTAAAAAAGGGGGAGCCCTCGCCTCCCCCCACCCCCAGCGCTTCAGCCCCTCAAAAAGGGTCCGCGGCGACTCTGTACAAGGACTGTGTGTTCCACCCGGGACTGTAAAAACCCCCCCGCGCCCCCCCGTGCCCAGTGTCACTCCCCCGGCTTGCAGGGGCCCTTCTCCTGCCGGGGCAGCTCCTGCTCCCGCAGCAGCCGCAGGTTCTCGGCTCGCAGCCTGTCCACCTCCCGCTCCAGCGCCTGCACCCGCGCCGGGTCCGCCGCCTCCCCGCCGGCTTTTTTGCTCTCCATCCTCAGCCGGTTGTTCTCCTCCTCCATGCGCGACAGGCACTTCTCCAGCTCCAGGTACTCCTTCACCAGCTCCTGCTTGCTCATGTTCTGCAGGCTCTCCACATGGTACCGCTCGTAGGTCTCCGAGAAGTCCCTCTGCAGAAACTCGCTGCCGTCCCCCCCCATCCCGTCGCTGCCCCCGTCCTCGTCCGCCGCCTCGTCCAGGAAATCCTCCTCGCTCGTGTCGTCCGACTTGGCGGCCGCTCGCCGCGGGTACAGCCCGGTCTTCAGGTCGGGCTCCTCCTGGTCGTGGTCCTCCATGAGGAACTGCGTGGTGTTGTATGGGGCCACTGGCTGCCCCTTGGCGAACATCTCCGCCCGCAGCCGGGAGGCGCGGAGGCTCTGCCGCTCGTCGAACTGCTGCTTCTCCTCCCAGCTCAGCTTCGAGTACGGCTTCCAGCGCCGCTTCTTCTTCGACGGCCGCCGACGGTGCTTCTTCTTGCCGGGCCACTCCTCGGCGCGCCCGACCGCCCGGTACCGCGGGCCGAGGCCGGGACGCGCCGCTCCGCCCGCAGCCGCCGCCGGCCGCCCCTCGGCGCCGCCCGCCTCCACCTCCGCCCCGGGGGGCGGCAGCCGCCCCGCATCGCCGTCCTCCGCCGGCGCCTCCGCGGGCTGCGCCTCGGGCTCGGGCTGCGCCGGCGGCTCCGGCTGAGCCTCAGAGCGAGGCTCCGGTTCGCACTGGGGCTCCGGCCCCGCTTCCTCAGCGGGCGCCGCGTCGGCCATCGCGGCTTGTGCTCGGCTGCGCTCGCTCCGGACTGAACGGGGCGCTATCGGCGCCTCATGGGGGCCCGGCCCCGCTCAGGCCGCCCCGGCCATGGCCCGGCGGGCCGGGGGGGTGGTTAACGCCGCCGGGCCCGCCCCCCCTCCCGCGCGCCCCGCACGCTCCCGCCGCGCCCCCGCTACCGCCGCTCCACCCCCTGCTGCCCCGACCCGCGCCCGCCGCCGCCCGCTCCGAACTGCCGCTCCCGGCCCGACGCCGCGCCTTAAGTACCCGCGCGCGCTGAGACACGCCCCGCGCAGGCGCCGCTCCCGCGGCCCCGCCCCCGGCCGCGCGCCAGGCCCCGCCCCCGCCCAGCACCGCGAGCCGCCGCCGCCTCGCGGCCAATCGGAGGGCGGCCCGGGGGCGGGGCCGCGCGCCGAGACACGCCCCCCTCCCGGGATTGGTCGGCGATTGGCGCAGGAGAACGTCAGTCACGAGCGGCTCAGCCAATCGCGAGCGGCGAAGGGTGGGACCGGGCCGTACCACGCGCGTGAGGAGGGGGGAGCCTCCCCGTGCGCGGCCCCGCGACCTTCAGGCGCGCGCCACCCCCCCCCACTCCCCCGCCGGCCCCGCAGTGGGACCGCCCCGAAAAAAGAGTCCCCGCAACGGGCGGAGGGACCCGCGGGCGGTTCTGCGGCTCCGGGACCGTCCGCCCCAGCACAGCCCGCCCGGGCCCGGGGGGTTCCGGGGGGTGCGGGGCTGGGAGGGGGAGGGGGAGGGCGGAAGGATCCCGGGGCTGTGGCGGGTGCGGTGGCCGCTGCAGCCTGCGGAGGGAGATGTAAACAAACCTAAGCGGGAAGAAGTCCCTCCTTAAAGACGCCGCGTCCCTTTTTTTTTTTTCTTTCCAGAGGCGGCGGGGGCTGCGCTCCCAAAGCCTGGGGGGAGGGGGAGGAGGGGGGGATAAGGCGGAGCGGGGCCTTGTCCTGGTCCCTGTCCCAGTCCTGGCCCTGGTCCCAGGCCCGGGCCTGCCACCCCCACTGGCGATGTCCCCCTGGGGCCCCACGTCCGGGGGCGGGGCTGGGCTGGGGGGGCCCCACGGCCTTGGGGGGGCCGGGGGAGAACAGGGGGGCAAGGGGGCCCGCTGTGGGACACACGGGGGGGGTGGTCGTGTGTGTGTCACCCGCTGTGTCACCTGCCCTGCCCAGCCCCCCCGGCCCGGGGGTGGTGCTGGCAGAGGCCTGGTGGCACCGGGGGGTCCCCGCGGTGGCACCGCCACCCCCCTCGCCTGGGGATGGGACCCGGCCTTGGGGGATGGTTGGGGACTGGGGACAGAGCAGGGCAGCTGCCCCCGAGACCCTCTGATATGGAGGGGACAGTGGGTGGCCAGTTGGGGCCAGCGGGGTGGCCTGGCTGGAGCAGGTGGCCCGGCTGGAGGGGGTGACCATCTGGGAACAGCGGGTGGCCATTTGGGGACAGTGCGTGGCCAGGCCAGGCCAGGCCGCGGGGCCCCGTCCCCTCCCCGCACAGGGCACAGGCGGCGGGGCTGCACCGAAAAGGCAACTTTAATCGAGGCAGGCTCGGATGGTGCCCCAGCACCCCGCGGTGTCCGGGCGGCTGGTCCGGCTGTGCGTGGATGGGACCCCCCGGATCCCGCGTGGATCCCGAGCGATCCCGGCCCCGCTCCCCTCGGGGCTGGCCCTGAGTGACAGTGGTGGCGTTGGTGGCTCCCGGGGGCTCCCCCCGCCCGGGGTGGGTCCCGCCCGCGGAGCCCCCGTGGCTGGTGAGGCGATGGGTCCGTGGAGCTCCCCCGGCTGGTGCCAAGCGGGATGGATGGGGTAGGATGGGCTGGCAGCGGGGCCGTGGTGGGCACCTCTTGGTCACCTGTTCCTGCCCTGCCAGCGGCGCAGCAGCCACTGGGTGAGGAAGGGCCAGGTGGCCAAGAAGAGCAGCGTGCGGGGGGACACCGTCAGGGGCCACGGGGACGTCACCTGGCAAGGGGACAGAGAGGGGGGCGTGGGGGGGGGCATAGAAATGGCACCAGTGTCACCAAACAACCCCCCCGGCCCAGCCCTCCGCTGCTCGGTGGTACTTCACATCCTTCCTCTGGAGATCATCAGCACCGTCCCTGGTGTCCCTGGGGATGTCACCTGCCTCCCACACTGTGTCTCCAGGCCCCCGGGGGCCATGAGGTGGGGGATGGGACAGCAGGGCCACCCCACAGAGCTGCCTCACCCTCAACTCACCAGTGGAGCAAGTGCGGGGTCGGGCTCTGTCCCAGCCGTGTCCCCCTGCAAGACAGGACAGGGTCTGGGGTGTAGGTGGGATTGGACCCCCTTCCAGTGCCTGCACCCCCGGGAGAGGGAGGGAACGGGCTGAAGCGAGCCCATGTGGGGCTCCTGTGAGGGATCCACTGGCACAGCCGGGCCAGGACCCCAGGGGCAATGGGAATGAGGGAGCAGCAGCTCCCTGCCTGCACCCTGGGGTAGATCAGCCTCGGCCCCGCCAGGAGGTGCCACCACACCCCGGGGTGTCCCCACCCCCTCGGCCACCGGTGCCAGGGCCCGGAGCCGAGCCCTGCCGGCCCGGGGTGGTGTCCCGGCCCCCCTCGGCCGGTACCTGTGGCCAGGTGAGCGTCTCCAGCCGGCTCAGCCGCTCCCGCACCCGCCGCAGCTCCTCCTGCAGGGCCCGCACCGCGCTGGCCACGTGTGCCTCCAGCTCCGGGCTGAGCTCGCCGCTGTTCCCGGGGTCCTGCTCCCCCCGCGTGGGCCGGACATCTGGGGGGCACAGACACGGGTGGCACGGCAGGCTGGGCGAGCCCGCCAAGGAGCCCCGGGGCTGGCACAGCCCACCCTGCACCGGCAGCAAGCGATGGCTCCCGTGGAGTGCCACACACTGCCCACGCCACGGCTGCCCCCAGCACAGCACAGCCCAGCCCCACAGTCCTGTGGCACCGGGGCTGTCCCCAGGGCCAGCAGTGCTGGTGGCAGTGGGTGATCTCCAGCCCACGGATGTGGCAGGTGCAGTGGTGCACGTGGGTCACCTTGTGTCACCGGGCACAGGCAGGACACTTGGCTGGGGCAGCTGCCTCCCTGCCCACCCCCTGAGTGCAGCACCCAGGGACAGCCCAGCCTGGCCAGATCAGCCTCGGTACAGCTCCATTCCCAAGGTCAAGTAGCCCAGTTTGTGAGAACAGTAACAGGGGAAGGTGATGGCACCACCCCTGCAATGCCACCCTGGGGCAGCAAGCCCCCCAAATGTATCTGGGGACAGCACAGAGGGTGGCAGGAGGCTCCTTGTCCCCTCCCCACAGCGCAGGTGGTGCCCCTAGGCACTGGCAGCAGTGGTGGGTGGCACCACAGTTACAGGGTGTCCCCCAGACCTCCAGGGGCACAAGGCCCAGTTTTCACCCCCTGCCCTCCTGGGAGAGCCCACCCCTGGCAGCACCACACCCAAAGGCACTGTGAGGAACAGGCAGTGGAGGGGCTGTGTCCTGGAGGGGTAAAACCACCACACTTGGGGACCAAGAGGTGCACAGAGGGAACACTCAGGGCTTCCTGCAGCTACTGATGACCCATCCCTGGGTGCTGGAGCCCTGTGAGTGGTGGTAGCGCCTGCCCCCATCTCACCCCCCCAGAGCCTCCCAGGCCAGCCCTGCCTGCAGGGGGGAGCAGCAGGAAAGGGCCAAGGCTGCACCCACCTCTCTGAGAGCCCAGGGTTCCGAGGTCAGTGCTGCTGCTCCCCTCGGGTCTTCTGCCTTCGCCCCTTGGCCCCTGCCCAGCACCCCGGGGCTCCAGGGGCTCAGCCCCAGCCTGGATGCCGTTTGGGGTGAGGCCCCCTGGTCCCCCAGCCTGTGTGAGGGGAGGAGAAGAAGGGCCCTGAGACCCCACTGCCCTCCCTGGGGCTGGGGGGCACGGTGGTGATGCCAGGGCAGCAGTGGTGCCCCTCTCTGCCTTGTGGTGGTGGGGAGAGTGGCTGAGTGAAGCTGAATACCGCTGGTAACACCAGTCAGCACCCAGTCTGGGAGGTGACAGAGCTCCAGAACCTGAGGGAAGTGAGGTGCCCAGGCTCCAGATGGCAAAAGAGGGGGGGCTGTCCACAGTGGACATCTCAAGTGCCAAACCAGGAGGCAGCTGCAGGAGAAGTGGCAGGAGTGCAGCCCAAGTGCCAGCACCAGCCCCGTGTGGGGCCGCTGGTGTTGCTCAGGTGGCCCAGCAGAGTCACACCCAGGAACCAGGGGGGCTCCTCAGCCTCCCCCAAGGGACAGGACCAGGCCCCAGGAGTGACACAAAGCACAGACAGGTGCACTGGGTGGCAACACAGGTTTTGTGAGGCTTGCTGGGCTCCCAGGAGCGTCTGTGCAATGTGGAGGTGTCTGAACAGTGTGGGGATGTGCCTGAGCAGGGTGGAGGTCTCTGTGCAGTGTGGAGATGCCTGTGCAGTTGCAGATGTGCCCGTGCAGCCCAGGCAGGGTAGGGCTGGCGGCCGGCAGAGCCTCCAGTGCTCCCCAGCCCCCCGTTACCTTGTCGGGCTCCCCCTGCTCCAGGGTGTCGCAGTAGGTGTCCCCCTCGGAGTCACTGGTCACCTGGCTGCCCTCCAGCCCCTTGGTGGCAGGAGCCAGCCCAGCTCCTGCAAGGGAAGCAGCCGGCTCAGCCACGGGCAGGGCAGGGGGTGGTGGCCGTGTCTCAGGGCCAGCAGGTCCCCAGGTGGGCAAGGAGGGCCCTGCGTGCACAGGGGGAGGCAGGAAGAGAAGGAAACTGAGGGGCAGAGGGGGAGGAAACTGGCTCTGTTAACACCACCCAGCTCGTGGCTGTGAATCCAAGGACTGAACTCCCCCTTCTCCTGCCCACAGTGTCTGTTCACACCCCCCCAGCCCCGGGGCAGCCCCTGTCCCACAGGCAGGGACGCTGCCAGGGCACTGCCAGCTCCGGGGCCCCGGGCTGGGCACGGCCAGGACCTGCTCCCTGACCATCTTTGCTCCCGGGGGAAAGGCTGGAGCGGCGGGAGGGACCTCCCTGAGGGAGGGAGCACCCTGCCCACCCACCCCAGGCACAGCCAGGGGCCCCTCGAGGGTGGCACAGCGAGGCCGTGGGCACGAGGGCTGTGTGGGGAAAATCAGGGCTGAGCCAGGGAGAGCCAGGGCTTGGCCCTGGGAATTCCAGTGCCGAGGAAGGGGCGGGCTTGGCTCGAGCCGAGGGAGAACATCCTCATACGGATCGTGGACCTTCCAGGGGGATGTTTTCCCAGTCACCCTCCCTTCCTGCCTGCAGTTTAGACCTCTTTGCAGAGGTACAAGCGAGGCAGAGTCAAATCCTCACACCCAGGGTTCCCCCAGCACGGAGAGCTGGACCCAAGAACAGCCCCAGGTTGCCTGGAAGCACTGGCAGGGCTGGAGCAGGGGGGCCTGGAGCCAACAGCTCTGTGGGTGGGTGGAGGCCCAGCCCCGGTGCCTCCTCCATGGGGTCTCTGCTGGGTGCTGGACACACCAGGGAGACCAACCTGGCACGTGCTGCCCGTCCTGCTGCTCCCCGAGCACGGATTCCTCAGGGCACTCCGGGCTGCTCCCGGGCATATCCTGGATGGGGCCGTCCTGCTGTTCCCCGCTGTCTGCAGGGAGGGAACAGGCACAGGATGATTAACGTGCTGTGGTGTCCTGGCAGCGCTGGCTCTGGGCTGGGCTCAACACTGCTGCCCGGGGAACCAACACAAACTATGCCAGCCAGCAGGGTCTGCCCTGCACAGACCACCCGCGGGTGGCAGGGGTGTCCCTGTCCCCGAGGCCCCCCTGGAGGCAGCAGGCAGAGGGCTCAGCGCTGGGTGACAGCTGGGTAAACACTGCCAGGTGACTGTGTTGTCCCCTGGCAGGGCCCACGGCCCAACCCACCCCAACAAACGGCCTCACGCAAGAAGCACCGGCTGCAAGCGCCTCGTCTGGGCAGCAACACCCCAAGAGGAACCTCCTGATGGGGCCCCAGCCCTTCCCACCACCCCCCTGGAGCCCGTGGCGTTAATCCCAGCCCTGCTTCCAGCAGCCCCCAGGACTTTGATCCCTGCTCCTGGGTGGGCAGGTGTGTGGCAACGCTGCCCTGCTGCTCCTTGCCTGCACTTCTCTGCTGCTCCCAACCTGCCTTTGCCAGCAGGGCAGGACACGGGACCCCCAGAGCCCACTGAGGGGGCACAGGGGTTAGTGCCTGCTCCAGGGTTCTGTCTGCCCCCTGCTCCAGGGTTCTGTCTGCCCCCTGCTCCAGGGTTCTGTCTGCCCCCTGCTCCAGGACTGTCACCAGGTCAGGCAGGGTCCTGTCACCTCCCACAGCACCACGGCAGGACAGACCCGGCTCCAACCAGCCACGTTCCCAAGACTGTGATGAAAGCACCGCTCACTGGAGATCTGCTGGGACCTGCACCCACCCACTGGGGTCCAAGTGCTACTTTACAGCGTGTTGACTTTGTAACCAAACAAAACCAAGCCTGCCCAGACTCCCACCTCTGCCCTCCAAGAGCACCTGCCGGAGGCCCCTGCCACGCTCTGCGCCCTGAAATCCCCTCTCTGCTCTGGTTTGGGGCAACCAAAGCTGCAATCCCTCAGTGTGCAGGTGGGTTGGGGAACCTTTAACACCAATGACTCAACAGCTCCAGGAGTTCAGTGCTTTACACACCGTCCCAGCCACCTCGGGCTCCACGGGCACTGCCAGGTTAAGGTTTAAGTGACAGTATCATCTGTCAGTGGCACTCCCAAGTGGATAATGCCCAGGAGTTTGGGCCCAGCTTGTACAGCCCAGTGAAAAACTGAGCCTGTTTGCCTTTTAAAGGGATCCAGCATCCACATGGAGAACAAAGCACCTGGGTACCACGGGAAGGAGAGGCCACCCCGAGGCCAAGCCTTACAGGGAGCAGGGAGCTGTCAGGGACAGGCAGGGAATGAGTCTGTTTGTCAGGGCTCTCCCAAAGCACTGACAGCTCACACACCTGCTATGAAAATGCCTTGAAAACTCCTGTGCTGCTGAGCTGACCCACCGGTGACACAGCACAGACAACAACACCTTTCTGAGCCCCCACATCGGCCCCTTGCTCCTCTGGGTGCTCCTCACCTGTCAGATACACCCAGGACAGCCCAGAGCCAGCGGTGGGACAGACCCCCAGCACCCTCCCAGCACCCTCCCAGCACGAGGCAGCAGCCTGAGGCATGGAAAGGGCTGGGAAGGATTCTCCTCTAGCACAGCCCGGATTAAATAATCCCATTTCTCAAGCCCAGTTTCTCCACATCCACTCCGTGCAAAAACTGGCTGGTCTATCCAGATGTTTACATCAGATGACCTGGAGGTGAGCCAGAGCCAAGGGAAAGCTCAGCCTCCCTGGGAGCTGATCCCTGCTCCACTGTTTACAGGGATTGGGGCCAAGGGGCACTTGGAAGCCAAATCTCAAACTCTCACTGCGAAGTTTTGCAGAGAGAGAGAGAGAGAGCCCAGACTGAAGAGACACCTCTGTGACACAACGGGACACTTGGGGTGCCCAAACAGCCCCAGGGCAGCAGCTGTGCAACAGCAGGGGCGTCAGGTGGGCTGTGGTATCCCCTATCCCTCAGGGAGCAGCAGCAGGACGTGTCCCGGGGCAGAGCAGAGCCCAGAGGTGCCGGCTGTGCCGGCGCAGCCCCAAGCAGGGCCCGGCAGCAGCGCAGCTCCGGCAGGGGAGCAGAGAGGGGAGGGATGCGCCGGGCACAGCCGGGGCGCAGCAGCTCCCACTCACCCCCTTTCCTCTTGAAGAAGGACTCGGGGGGCCGGGGCATGTCGTGGATCACCTCGTAGAGGGGCTCGAAGTAGCGGAACATCTCCCGCGTGCTCTCGTCCATGGGCACGGTGTCGATGACCTGCGGAGGGACGCGGCTGGACACGGGCGGCCCCGGCAGCGCGGCCCGGCCCCGCCGCCCGCCCCGTTACCTTCTGGGCCACCTTCTTCATCTCCGCCACGTACGCGGCCATCGCCTCCTCCTTGGACATCCCGCCCAGGCTGTGCCACGCGTCCCTGCGGGGCCGGCCGGGTGAGCGCGACCCGACCCGGGACACGGGCCGGGACCCAGCCCGGGCACCCCCCGCTCTTACCACTTGTACCGGCCGATGGGGTCCCAGAAGCCGGGCCGCGGGCCCTGGCAGCACCCCGCCGTCGCCTGCTTGTAGTAGCTGTAGAAGCGCAGCATCTCCTCGTAGGAGGGCCGGTACGCCCCTGCGGGACACGGCTCAGCGGGGCCGCCCCGGCGGCGCGGCCGCCCGGCCCCGGCCCCGGTCCCGGCCCCGGCCCCCCCACCTACTCACCGCTCCGCGGCAGCCCCTGGATCACCTGAACGGCGGCGCGGAACTGCGCCCCGCAGCTCGGCTCCTCCATGGCGGGACCGGCACCGGCACCGGCACCAGCCCCGCACCGGCACCAGCCCCGCACCGGCACCAGCCCCGCACCGGCACCAGCCCCGCACCGGCCCCGCTGCGGCTCCCTCTGTGTGGGGACAGCGCGGGGCCAATCAGCACCCGTCTGACATCGGCCCTGGCGCGCCGCGCCCAATCAGCGCTCGCCTTTCATCGGCCCCTCCAATCAGCGCCCGCTCCCCGGATGGGACGCCCCGCCCCCTCCCCCCCACCGCTCCCGGCGCTGAGCGCGGTGCGGGCGCCCCCTGCCGGTGGGTGGGGGGAAGGTGCGGAGGGGGTGTCCCGGCGCCGCCTTGCGGGGATGGGCGGTACTGCAGGGACCGGGAGAGGGAGGGGACAGGGAGAGAGGGATGGGGGGACAGGGATAGGGGACAGGGAGAGAGGGATAATGGGATAATGGGACAGGGAGAGAGGGATAATGGGATAACGGGACAGGGAGAGAGGGAGAGAGGGATAATGGGACAGGGAGAGAGGGATAGGGGGACAGGGAGAGAGGGATAATGGGATAATGGGACAGGGAGAGTGGGATAATGGGGCAGAGAGAGAGGGGTAGGGAGAGAGGGAAGGGCACGAGAAAGAGGGATAGTGGGACAGGGAGAGAGGGATAATGGGGCAGGGAGAGTGGGACAGGGCACTGGGATAGTGGGATAGAGCAGGGGAAAGTGGGATAGTGGGGCAGGGAGAATGCAGTGGGACTGTGCTCCAGTGCTCCGTAACTCTGCACCAGGCACAGGGACAGCGCTCAGGGACAGCACACTGGGATGTTCACCCACCTGGGCTGTGCAGCAGGACAGGGCAGGTGGGAAGTGTGGGGGCACAGCGATTCTCGGGGACACTGGCACAGGTTTCCCAGAGAAGCTGTGCCTGCCCCATCCCTGCAAGTGTCCAAGGCCAGGTTGGATGCGGCTTGGATAAATCTGGGCTCGTGGAGAGTGTCCCTGCCCATGGCAGGGGGTGGGACTGGATGAGCTTTAAGGTCCCTTCCAACTCAAACCATTGTGGGATTCCATGACCAGGCACTGGGCCCACCCACCAAGGGGCTGAGGGGAATGGACTGAGGGCTTGGGACACTGCACTGGAAAACTGGGATGAAGTATTGGGACAGTGCACTGGGGAACTGGGATATGGCACTGGGACACTGGGACATTGCGTGGGGACACAGCACTGGGGAACTGGGATGTGGCACTGGGACGGTGGCACCAGGGCCCTGGCCAGGGGCACGATCCCACTGCAGGCAGAGGGAACATCTGGCTCAGGCAGAGCAATTGTTAATTATTACCCAGCTTTTCCACTCTTACTTTTGTCCAGTGTATACTTTTATCCACTGTTAATTATTATCCAACTTTATTAATTATGATAGTGAGGAAGGGGCAGAATTTGGGGTCCCTGAGCCCCTGAGGTGAAGCTTTTCCTCCTTCTCCTCTTCTCCTTCCCCCTCTGATCCGAGGGTTTTCCTTGGAGGCAGGGCACTGTGGGGACACGGGCACATGGGTGACCTGGAGGTACAAGGTGCCCTGGGGAGGTGGGATGTTCTGGGCTGCCCTGAGGACTGCCTGGATCCAGCCTTCTCCCAGGGCTGGATTCTGGGATTGGGATGCAGAGCAGCTTTCAGCATCACTGCCTCACATTGCAGTTTCCCAACCTTAATCCCAAATCCCAAATCCCAAATCCAAGTAGGGGCAACCCCCCCCCCCCCCAACTCCCTTAAACCCCATCCCTCGACCCCTGGAGAAACATTTCCTTCCTAAAAAAACTGAAGGTAAATAAAGAAATAAAATGAAACAAACAAGGAACACAAGGAATAAAAACAGCAAAGCCTTTTAAATCCCCCCCTTCCCCCCGGCCATTTCCGAGCTCTGACTCAGGATTCCTGCTCGGAACAGCCACAAGGCCTCTCTGGCTCC
>NW_020957687.1:21228-23124 GCF_003031625.1 Empidonax traillii | reverse complement strand
GGCCTTGTCAGCCTTGGACTTGGCTGAATTTACCTGTTTAGTGCAAAGAAGCCACGTGCCCAAGCTGGGGAAGGGACAAATATCAGGGGAGGGTGGGCTTGTGGGGTTGGGTTGAGAAGGGGGAACCCGAAAAATAAAAAAAAGGGGAAGGGAACAAGTGAGGCCCCGGTGGTGCGTGGGAAAAGAAGAATCTGGGTTGTGAGTGGGTGAAGGAGGCAAAGGGAAAATTAGGGCTGCGGGTATGAGGGTGGCAGAAGGGGAGCACAGAGCCTGGGGCTGCTCTGTGTGTGTGGGGTGACCTGAAAACGAGGATCTGTGAGTGTCCTCCAGGAGCGATGGGGCCCTGGGGAGGGGTTACAGAGGGAATTAAGTCACCCCTGAGCTCTAAAACTCTCACTGAGGTTTGATTTTGGGGGTTTAGGGGTGGGACATGGCGAGGTGAGGCTTTGCTGGCCGTGGGAGAGGGTGAAGGAAGCAACATCAGAGAGACTCCCAATTCCGAGCAAAACCAGCCGGGAAGCACAAAAAAGGAGTCTTGCAACAGCCCAAGCCAGTCTTTCCCTTACTAAAAGCCTTTTAAAGAAGGAATTTAAAGCTCCACAGGAGCCCAAGAGCGCCCAGGTTGGAGGGGGGAGGACGTTGGGATCAGCATCTCCAGCGATTTAACGCTCAGTTTTGGGGGAGAAAAAGTGCCTTTCTGCCGGTGGATCTCCCCGGGGCTGATCCCAACCAGGACTCTAGAGGCCACTCTAATATTAATAATGGCACAGATTGAGCCCCAATTAAAATGCAGAGCCGTCAGCCCCCAGAGGAGCTGAGTCACCCAAAGCAACCCGGGAGATGAGGAAACCGGAACGCGGCTCGGGAGGTTTCACAAACGAGATGGGAAAAGAGATGGAAAACCCTTTGTGAAACTTGGGATCCCTCCCAGCCCAGGCCACGTGGGCGGGGAGGACAAACCTGCTCGTCCTTTCTGCCGACCCCAGAGGTCCCCTGGTGTGGGGGGGGACGCTCGTGGGAGAACCCAAGAGGACCACAGTGAGCCCTGAGCTGGTTCTCTGCAAGCCCTCACATCTCCTGCTCTCTCCTCTGAGTGCCCTGATGATTATTTTGAGTGGGTGGTGGCTTTTTCCTTCGGGGTGATTTGTGGGGTTTATGGAAGGAATTGCCTCTGGGGTGTTGCAAAGAGGGCTTGTTGGAGGTGCTGAACCCTCCACCCCAGGAAGGTGCCCTTGGTTTCTGCTTCTTTTTCCTCAGTCAGGCTGGTGCTGCAGGAGAAATCTTCCCCCCAATAAACGCTGGGGAGCAGCTGATGTGTCACATCCTGGGGGCTGGGCCAGCCAGCAGGTTCTTTTTATTATATTTTATATTTTATTTTATTTTATTTTATTTTATTTTATTTTATTTTATTTTATTTTTTTATTTTGTTTTGTTTTGTTTTGTTTTATTTTATTTTATTTTATTTTATTTTATTTTATTTTTATTTTATTTTATTTTATTTTAATTTAATTTTTTATTTTATTTTATTTTGTTTTGTTTTGTTTTATTTTATGTATGTATGCATTTATTTATTTATTTATTTATTTATTTCCCATGGCCATATTACTATTTAATTACCGTGGTGCACCAACAGTGGTGAAAACTGTTAGTTCCTCTCCCAGCAAGGAATCTGGCTTGGAGTGGAGGGAGGAAGAATCAAAAGTCATCAGGTTGAACCACCAGAAGCCTCATGAGGGTGCAAACACCATCTCTGGCCACAAGAAGGACCAGCAGCACCTCGAAGGGATGAAGTGGAAAAAAAAAACCACCGATGCCAAGGAGTGAGGGAGGTGTTTGAGCAGTCATTTCTTTATTGCCTCCACGTCTGCCGTGAAATCAGGAGGGGGAGAGCGTTTC
>NW_020957687.1:17828-19108 GCF_003031625.1 Empidonax traillii | reverse complement strand
CCCCTGGTAAATGAAACACTCTGCAGGAACGAGGATTAAATTATTTATTGGCAAAACATCTCCTCCATTTGGATGCTGCTCCCGTGTTCCTGCTTGACTCACGATTTCTGATAAGCATCTTTTAATTACCCAGCGGGGCACATAAAAGACTTAAGCCACACATTTGTTCTGTGTGAGGAGGGTAATAAAGTACTTATTCACCATCTCCAGAGCACCAGGGCACTGAGTGGAGGCTGATGCGTGTCCTGTGAGTCAGGAGCCACGATGTGCCCGGGGTTAAACGACCTTCTGCTGCCCAGGAGGGACCTTTCCAGGAGGTGCCCGAAGCACAAGCAGGTGACTGACAGGGAACGGCCAGCTCAGAGTCACCGAAAAGCAAATTGTGCTGATGGGTCTCGGTGAGGAAGAAGTTGGTTCTGTGCCTGGTGGGGGGAAGCCCTGGCACAGGTTGCCCAGAGAAGGTGTGGTTGCCCCTGGAAGTGTCCAAGGCCGGGTTGGAGCAGCCTGGGAGAGTGGAAGGTGTCCCCGTGGCAGGGGGTGGGACAGGATGGTCTTTAAGGTCCCTTCCAACCCAAATCATCCCAGGATTCCATGTGCTGGTATTGGGCAGGAATTCTTCCCTGTGAGGGTGGTGAGACCCTGGCACAGGTTATTCCATGGATGCCCCATCCCTGGAAGTGTCCAGAGCTGGGCTGGATGAGGTTTGGAGCCACCTGGTCTCGCGGAAGGGGGGTTGGAACTGGATGATCTTTAAGGTCCCTTCCAACCCAAACCATTCCACGATTCCATGGGTGGTGCTGCCTCAGGGGTTTTTGGCACAGTGTCCTGTGGCAACCTTGTGGACTGGACTGTCCATCCAGGGTGGACTGGGTGAATGAACTGCACGAAAAACTGGCTGGTGGATGAACTGCACGAAAAACTGATTGGTGGATGAACTGTGTGAAAAACTGGCTGACACCGGTGCTGGTCCTGCTCAGGATCTTCACTGACACCCTGGATTAACGGGGTGGGCTTGGCAAATCTCCAGGTGGCACCAGTTTGGGGTGAGGGGCTGAAAGTGCCGGAGCTGGAGCCGGTCCTGTGGCTGGGATGGGCTGGGATGGGCTGGGATGGACTGGGATGGACTAACTGGGATGGACTAACTGGGATGGACTAACTGGGCTGAGAGTGGCAGATGGAAAGCAGTTTGGAAGATCAGATGGACCAAAGAGCCGACCTGGTCAGGGCTAAACTCGGTCTGTGGGCTCTGAGTCACCGCACTGGGCCTGGGAAACTGGGAA
>NW_020957687.1:8921-12188 GCF_003031625.1 Empidonax traillii | reverse complement strand
TTAAACAAATGCTTAGAAGCTCGGGTTGGAAAGAGAAAGATAAAGATGAAGAGAGGTAAATGAATAAACATCAGCCAGGAGTTTGCAGGATCATAACTGACACGTTTTATTGTGATTCATGGCTAATTAGGGGGTTGAAGGGGAGGGAAAAGGGAGAATTGGCAGCATCAAACATCCCACACACCCAGAGGGGAGAGGAACAACGGGGCCGGGGTTGGGGTGGGGGGGGGAATCAGGGAAGGGGATCCCACCCACAGCACAAGCAGTGGGGTGACCAAAAGCAGGCGAAGGAGAGGAGATCTACGGCCTGTAGGCAGAGCAGGGGGGGGTGTCCATATCCAAATCCACGTCCAGAAGCACAGGGTGAGCCGGGGAGGGCAGGCGGGTTTAGTTGCCGCCGCAGCAGCCGCCGCAGCAGCCCCTGTTGTTGTTGCTGCTCATGGTGTAGCAGCAGGTCATGGGCATGCAGCAGGACTGCATGGGCGTGCAGCAGGGGCTGCAGCACTGCATGGGGGAGCAGCACATGGGGGTCTTGCAGCACTTGGGGCTGCTGTAGCAGGTCACGGAGTAGCTTCTCCCTCCTCCGCAGCAGCCGCAGCCTCCGTTGGGCATCTCGTCGGTTGGAGGGTTGGCAGAGCTGGGGGGGAGGAGCACAGAGTCTGCTGAGCTGGATGGGAGCCACAGGGACCATCCAGTCCAACCCTCAGCCCTGCACAGGCCCAGCCCCAAAAGTCCCACCCTGTGGCCCCAGAGGATCAGCTGAACCCTCCTGGAGCTCTGGCAGCCTCAGGGCTGTGCCCACTGCCCTGGGGAGCCTGGTCAGTGCCCAACTACCCACCTTTCCCTGAGATCCAACCTGACCCTGCCCTGGCACAGCTCCTGGGGGTCCTGTCCCTGGTCCTCCCAGAGCAGAGCTCTGTCCTGCCCCTCCTCTGCCCCTCCCCAGGAAGTTGGAACTACAGTTTGGTTTTGTTTTTTTTTTTTTTTTTCTCTGCCTGAATCTCCTGGTTCTTTAGGCAGCTTTAAAGCCTTCTTATCCCAAAGTCCATCCCAAAATCCCTGGTGTCCAGGATCCCAGGACAGGCCTGTCCCTGGGATCTCCAGGGCTCTTTGGGTTGGACACCCGAGCAATGTGGAATATTGTCCAGCACCGGTTCCATCAGGGAGAAACCCCCCCAGGGCAAAGCTGGGAGGAGCAGAGAGAGCATCTGTGACCGGGAACAGGAGGTTTGGAAATCCAGAATTCATTCCAAGCCCTGGTTATGCTCAACTTGGGACGTTCGAGGAGGTGAAATCAAACCTTGCCTCGTTCTGTAAATCTTGGTCGTAACTCCTCTTTTTCCCGCAGTGTTGGTCCCACCTCCTCCTTCCAGGGCATCCCTGACTTCCCAGGAAGAGCAACCCAGCACAGTGCACGCAGCCCTCAGTCTGGGCCCTTCTAGAACGTTCTCCATCCCCTTGGGATGCTCCCGGAGCCTCCTTTAGCATTCCCAGCCCCCCCCCCCGTGCAGAGTTTACAGGAGCCCAGCTCCCAAACCCCATCCCAGCTCCCCAGTTAGAGATCCAGCTACTGCTCCCAGATACCCAAGGTTTTCCTTTTGGGAAACGAAGGGAGATTCAGAAGTTCTCACTTACCCTCTTGAAGAGCGAGGAGAGGTGAAGGGAGGAGAAGGCAAGCGAATGAAGCGAGCCGGGCCAGGAGACCTTTTATAGTCCTCAACACCTTCCTCCTGGAAGTGAGACAGCCATTGACCATCCCAGTTTCCCCTGTTTACCCACCCAAACCCATATTTTTTAGCCCTACGTGTCGCCCCGGCATTTGCATTTCTCCCCATGACTCCTGATCACCGCCTTCTGTAGCCGAGGCCCCGTAATTGTTTTTAGCCTGCAGATAATCAAAGGGCTGCTATGAATACTGATGAATTTGTCCTCGCCACAACCTTGCGAGGGGAAGCCGGAAAAAAATGCATCCTCCTATCTGCCAGCCAAAGGCGGGCGCTGAGGGCCGGGGATGCTCCGGGGACTTACTCAGCGCCCGCCGCTGCTGAGTCAGTGCGAGACCCGAAACCAAAGCCTCGTGTCTCTGGGCCTCGTGATTGGGTTGGTTGTTTCATCAGGCTGGTGTTTGAAAGGCGGGCTTGGCTGGGAAGGCGTCACGGGAAATGGGGGCTGTTTGTTGGGGTTGGGGTTGGGGGGACGAGTCGGGGAGTCACCCCCCCGAGCGCCGGGGCTCTCCCGTGACTCCTGCGAGGTCAGGAATTCTGGGATGGTTTGGGCTGGAAGGGACATTTAATCCATTTCCACCTCCCACCAGCCCAGGTTGCTCCAACCTGGCCTTGGATGCTCCCAGGGATAAAGGGGCAAGCCACAGCTTCTCTGGGTTTCCCCACCCTCACAGGGAAAAATTCCTTCCCAATATCCACCCAAACCTCCTCTCTGTCAGTCTGAACCCACCCCCACTCGTCCTGTCGCTCCAGGCCCTTCTAAATAGTTCCTCCTCATGTTTCTTGCAGGAGCCCTTCAGGTCCTGAAAGGCCACGGTCAGGTCACCCCAAAGCTTCTCTTCTCCCGGGCTGAACAATCCCAGTTTTCCCAGCCTTGCACCCCCGAGAACATCTTTAGGGGTGCCAAAACCACCTTTGATTTTTGGTTTGCCCAAACGTCTGCGAATCCTCCAGTCCTTGTGTGGAGTGTTCCCTTCTGAATATTCATAATGGTATTTATTATTTTTATTTGTATTATATTCATTATTTCATTTACATTATTAAATTTTTATTGTTAAATTTTATTAATATTTTATTAATATTTCTCTTTTTAACGAAAAATTGAAGGGGCAGCTCTGCCTGTGCAAGACCGATCCGGGACTGGGTGCGATTCAAATCAACAAGTCCCTCCTGCAACCTCCCCTTCCATCATCCACCCGAAACCCTCTTTGCTGAGCCCTGGCACCCCCCTAAAAAAGGACCACCCTCAGCTCCTCACCAGGGAAGGGGAGGGGGCTTTAAATTGGTGCAGGACCCCTCTGTGGGTGCTGGAAATGGAAGGAGCCCACAATAAACCAAAAAAAACGAGAAGATGGAAGCGACCAGCCCAGAAAACTGGTCCTGAGTGGGAGGCAGGGACTCTGCTGAGACTTTGTGGAAGGTGAAACCATTTTCTTGGGAGGGCAAGAGGAAGGAAGGCGAGGCAGAGCCTTGGGCAGGGTGGATGAATCCTTGTTTAACACTTTGCTGTGGGGCTCAGCCCTGGCAGGATTTGGGAGGAGGG
>NW_020957686.1:21991-23176 GCF_003031625.1 Empidonax traillii | reverse complement strand
GGGGATCAGTGTCAGAGCATGGTCTGGGAAGTGTCTTGAGCATCCTCCTGTTTACCATGACCAGCTTTTTCATCCCCTCTCCTCTCTCTTTTCTCATGCTTGTTTCTCCACAAACCAGTGTGATCCCACCCTTTCCTTTCCTTTGTTCTTCCGTAGGGATCCTGTGACAAGTCTTCCTCAGTCCCCAAATTTGCTTTCCTATTGCCCATCATAAGTCTCAGACCCCAAGCATGAAAACCCCACCCACATTTGTGACATCATCGTGGTAGGCTCTGCCATTGATCCACTTGGTGAAGCCTTCACACAGATAAATATCTGGAACTGTCTTTGAATTACTTTTTTACCTTTTGAACTTAGAAGAGTTTCTTCAAAAACATGGCAATTCATGTCCTCAACATGGAAATTCTTTAGAGAAAGAGTTTGGGACTCAAAAAATTACAGAATAGTCTGGGTTGGAAGGAAGATCAAAGCTCCTCTGGTCCAAGCCACTAGACAGTGACATCTTCCACTAATTCAGAACACTCGCAGTCCTTGACCTTGGACAAATCCAGGCTTAGGACATCCACTTCTCTGGAAACCTGTTCCAGTTCTTGCCACCCTTACTGTTAAATCTTTCCTCCTATTATCCAAAAAAAACCTCTTCCCTTTCAGTTCAAAGCCACTGCCCCATGTTGTGCCACTACAGGCCTTAGTAAAAGTATTCCTGTGATTTTCTTAGACTTTGAGCAGAACATTTTCATCTACAAAATCATTACAGAGTGCCCAGAGATCTCCCCAGAGGGGGTTTCAAGGTCTCAAGCCCATGACCACTAGAGAGGGACTAAGGAGCTGCGGCCTCAATGGTGTGGAGACTGAGGACAGGACAGGACAGCCCCTCAGAGGGCTAGAAGGGAGGATTTAGAGATGGTGGATCCTTTTGTCATAGCAGAAAACAGCAGGAGAAAGAAAGAATTAATGCCAAGTGCAGCTGGGGAGGTCCAGGCTGGGAAGAGCAGAAAAGAATTTCACTCTGAGGGCAGTGCTGTGGTGCAACACATGATCCAGGAGGAGTCTGGATGAGCCCAAGGCTTTGTGTGTGCAGGAAGAGCCAGGGAGGACGCAGAGATGTCAGTGCAGGAAGGGGCCAGCCAGGTGGGGCAGCCGGGGGGATGACGACAGCCTGCAGGGAAAGGGGCAGGGCATGGA
>NW_020957686.1:14459-15475 GCF_003031625.1 Empidonax traillii | reverse complement strand
AGATGGCCAAGGGCTCTGGCAGGGCTGCAAGGCCCAAAGGCACCCAGGCCTTTGTGCCCTTGGCTCTGGCAGCTGCCTCTGCCCCTCAGGCCACCACAAGACACTTTCCTTTGCCTGCCTGCACTCCTGGCCTGCAAGGATCTGCTCTCAGGAGTCCCTGGGGAGGCTTTGTCAGTGCCTGCCCTCAGTAGGGCCCAGCAATGCTTCAAGGGACTGGCAGTTTGGCTTCTGACTTCTTGAGCAGCTTCCTCAATCTTCTCTCAGTACCTCAGGATGATGGACTTGTCTCTAAACACACTGTGGGACTCATTAAAAGAGAGAAAAACAAATTATTTCCCTTCTTTTAATTGTCTTTATGTCTTCTAGATTCCTACAGCTAATTGGAGTTGTTTTGTAGTTTAGCTAATGAGGAAGATTTTAAAGTGGAAGTCACAAAAATATAATGTTTCTATGACAGGGAATGATTTCTACAGAGCCTTGGGATGTAAAAGGGTCAGGGTGCAAAGGATTTGGACACAAAGTAAAGGGGGCAAAAGAGATTAGTAGCACCAACTTTTACCATTTTCAACATTCCCTTTTAACAGGGATTCAGCAGCATTTACTACAATTGAACAGGGACTGAATTATAGATTCCCAATAACAACACTCACACCACAGTCAGTTCACACCCACACCCAGGCAGAGATGTGTGGACACATCAGGATCTGGGGTTTGGCTTCTGACTGCTTGAGCAGCTTCTTCAGTCTTCTCTCAGTACCTCAGGATGATGGACTTGTCTCTAAACACACCGTGGGGCTCATTAAAATACAGACAAACAAATTTTCTTCTTTTTTTTTTTTTTTATTGTCTTCATGTCTTAATGTCTTCAACAACTAATTGAAATTGTTTTGTAGTTTAGCTAAGGAGGAAAATTTCAAAGGCAGCTCCCAAATAATAGCTTTTTCTTTTAATGAAAGGGAATGATTTACACAGAACCTTGGGATGCAAGAGGGTCAGGGTGGAAAGGGTTTGGATCC
>NW_020957686.1:8348-12116 GCF_003031625.1 Empidonax traillii | reverse complement strand
GGGCTTCAGTGCCACACCTGCCCCTGGCCCAGGGCCGGGGGAGGAGGGAGGCCTGGCCCCCACCTGGGGCCTGCCTCTCTCTCCCTACATGGCTCCCTAATTTCAACTGCCACCAATTTCAACTGCTCCTAATTTCAACTGCGCCACCAACCTTCTCTTCCTTTTTCTTAAATATGTAATTAGCAAAGGCATTACTAAAGTTTTGATTGGCTTTTTTCTATGGAAATTCACCTGGACAAAACCATCCTCAGCCCCAGGGGCTGGCTGGAGGGCAAAACCACGACAACAGGGGACTGGTGAAAACAAAGGGACACCCATGATGTCACAGAGATATCAGTGAAGTCAAAGGCATCTCATGACATCACAGGGACATCAGTGACCTCACGGGGACATGGTGCCACCTCTGGGGACATTAGTGACATCACAGAGACAGTAGTGACATCACTGGGGACCAGTGACATCACAGGGGACTGCTGACAAGAAAGGGGCAGCCGTGATGTCACAGGGACACCGGTGACTTCACAAGCACAGGGTTGACATTATAGAGACACAAATGACATCATCGGGGACATTGCTGAAGTCACTGGGGACAGTGGTGACATCACAGAGGCAGAGGTTACACCACTGAGGAACACTGACATCACAGGGGACTGGTGACAAAAAAGGAACAGCCGTGAGTCACAGGGAAATCAGTGACATCAGAGGGGACATCAGTGACTTCACAAAGTCAGGGGTGATATCACAGAGACATCAGTGACATCATTGGTGACATTAGTGACATCACAGGGACATCCATGACATTACTGGGGTGACATCAGAGGGAAGTGGTGAAAACAAAGGGACAGTTGTGATATCACAGTGACATCAGTGACATCAATGGGGACATTGGTGACTTTACAAGGACAAGGGTGACATTACAGAGACACCGGTGATATCATCAGAATAGGGAGAGTCTTAGTAATTGTCTGTGTTAGTTTTGTCTTTATCTCTGGTTTCTGTGTCTTTATGGCTTAGAAATTCTGCATTCTTGGTGTCCCGGTCTCAAAATTGATTTCTCTCTCAGGTCTGTGTCCACTGAAGTATGACAGGCCTTACACTTTCAATTTGTTTTTTTTAACAAACGATGGCCCCGGACCTGGTCCATCATCCATTGTGTATTTCACTGATTCAGTCTCCTGCCAACAATTTCTCCCCACTGCTGTGTGGGCTCCTTGTCAAGAAATAGAACTTGTTGGGTAACAGGCCCAGTCTTGTTTCATATTTTTCATGGAGATCTGCATGAGGGGGTTGAACGTTTCATGAGCAGATTGGCAGATGACCCCAAGTGGGGTTGCCGTGTCGATGTGCTGGAGGGTAGGAAGGCTGTGCAGAGGGACCTGGACAGGCTGGATCTCTGGGCCGAGACCATGGGCATGAGGTTCAAGAGTGCCTTTGGTGCCTTTGGTGCCTCTGGCCACAATAACCCCCTGCAGCTCCAGGCTGGGGCAGAGTAGCTGCAAAGGGTGGGAGAGGCCCTGAGGGTGCTGGTTGACAGAGGCTGAACCTGAGCCAGTGGGTGCCCAGGTGGGCAAGAAGACCAAGGGCATCCTGGCCTGGATCAGAAATAGTGGGGCCAGCAGGAGCAGGGCAGGGATTCTTCCACTGGACTGGGCACTGGTGAGGCCCCACCTGGTGTGCTGAGTCCAGTTCTGGGCCCCTCAATTTAGGAAGAACATTGAGGGGCTGGAGTGGGTCGAGAGCAGGGCAATGGAGCTGGGCAAGTGCATGTCCTGTGAGGAGCAGCTGAGGGAGCTGGGATTCTCCAGCCTGGAGAAGAGGAGGCTCAGGGCTGACCTGCTCACTGTCCACAGCTTCCTGACAGGAGCGTGGAACCAAGTGGGGCTCAGCCTCTTCTGTGCAACAACAGACAATAGGACATGAGGACCTGCCTGTCAGGGGATGTTTGTCAGGGGCAGGAGCAGGAATGTTTGGGCAGAAACAGGGATTAGGTATTGACATGGGCTGCCCAGGCAGGTGGTGGAGTCACCGTCCCTGGAGGTGTTTAAGGAAAGACTGGACATGGCACTTATTGCCGTGGTCTACTTGACGTACTGGGGACGGGTGGAAGGCTGGATGCCAGTTGATCTCAGAACCTCTTCTCCCCTCTGGCATTTCCAATCACCCTATTTTTGGAGTCACGGGCTCTGCTCCTTTCTGCCTAAAACCAAAATCGAAAGATGAAAGGAAAAAGGCCCATCTTTAATGCACATTTTTTTTCCTGCTTCTTTCTGTGAACTGTGAATTTTGATTTAAAAGCATAACAACTTTTAATTAATCAGAGATTTGAGACTCGAACAGTGAGTTTCATCAACTCCCCTGCAGGTGCTCCTGGGACCTTGTTTTCTCCAGGCTCCCTCTGTAGTCAGTGGAGACAAGAGAAGGCTCTGCAGGCTGGGTTCTCCCAGTCTAAAATTGGCAGGCAAAAGAAAACTTACAAATCTCTTCCTGGCACTGTTCTCTTGCTCTGCCTTTTGATTGGAACATTTGAGAGCAAGAGCAACGAGCAACTGTATGGAAACAAATGCCTTTTTGTGCAGACGGGTGTGAGGTGGGACTCTGTGACACACTGTGTGGATCCACAACAAATGCTGCTCGTTATTTAGAGGACTAAAAAGGCAAGTCATACTTGGTTGCTATTCTGCCCTCCCCTCCCTTTCCTGAAGAACCAGAGAGCAAGAAGCTGTGGCAGAAAGCAGGGGATTGCAAAGTACCTGATATTGATTATCTTGGAATCAACAGATTCTCGGGGATTCCCAGTGCAAAAAGCAAACACTGAAAAATAGAAACAAGAGCTTTAAACATACAGAGTGGATGTGATTTCATGGGTTAGCATTTGTGCATTAGAAGAGAGGGGTTTGGCACAGAGGTGTGACAGATGTTTGCAATAGGTGTGAGTGAGCTTGGAATTTCCCAGGAATGGGGCGAAATGGCCAACAGCCTCTTTAGAATCCTCTGTTCTGGTGAAAGAAAAACAAGAAAAAAAGAAATTACAACAAAATCCCTGAGTACTCCAAGTGAAATGTGAAACAAAACATCAGGGGGTGAGAATTGCCTGAAGGACAATCTCTGTGCTATACAGAAAGATTGCAGGAAAAGAAAGGAGCAGAGAGGGAAGGATAGAACATTTTGTCCAGACTGTGAAATTATCACCCTGGGTTTTGCCACGTTCCTGTCTCAGCAGGAGGAACTGAAATTCAGCATGGGAGCAGCAAATGAAACAGCAGTATCTGAGTTCATCCTTGAGGGTTTCCCAGAGCTTGATCAAAGGCTGCAGCTGCTTCTCTCTCTGATCCTTCTGCTCATGTACCTGACAACATTGACAGGGAATGCAATCATCATTTTCCTCGTGCGTGTGGATCACCACCTGCAAACCCCCATGTTCTTTTTCATTAGCAACCTGGCCTTCCTGGAAATCTGCTTTACATCCTCCACAAGTATCAAATTGTTTGCCATCCTGAGTTCTGATCAGAAAACCATCTCCCTGAGCAGCTGCTTTGCCCAATCCTATTTCTATTTTGCCCTGGGTGGCACAGAGTTGGTCCTGCTCGTTGTCATGTCCTTTGACCGCTGTGTTGCCATCTGCCAACCCCTGCACTACGCTGCCACCATGCAGCCTCAGCTCTGCCTCGGCCTGGTTGTTGCTGCCTGGGTCATCGGCTTCACCCTCCTGAGCTGCCACCCGCTCTTCCTGTCTCAGCTGTCCTTCTGTGGCTCCAACAGGATCCCCCA
>NW_020957686.1:5819-7727 GCF_003031625.1 Empidonax traillii | reverse complement strand
TGGGAGCTGCATTGCTCTCTACACGTGTCCTTCAACAGATGCTTCCTTGAAGACCAACAGAATTGTAGCTTTGCTGAACACAGTCCTGTACCCATTCCTAAATCCATTCATCTACAGCTTTAGGAACAAGGCTGTGATACTGGCACTGAACAAATGCATTGCCAGGACAAGAGCAAAGCTCTTCCCCTAGCCATGATGCATTTCTGGACAGAAATCCCAAGGATCTACTCCCACATGTTAAACAATACCAGGGCATATGTTTGTAACCTCCAAACGTGGAGGCCTCGGGAGATTTAAGCTCTTGTCAGTTTGTGTCAGGTTAAGGGATAAGAAGCTCATCTGCACACCCAGATGGGGCACTAACAGTGGCAGGAGGAGTAACAGGGCAGTTAATGCTCTGCCCTGGCTGCTCCATCCCTGCAGAGCCATCAGCTCACCAGGAATCCATCTCCAAACAGAGAGAGCACAGAGGAACAGTGGCAAGGGACAACCCAAATTACGGGCTCCTGAGAAAGGGACACCATGTCCCAGCTCCTTCCAGGGCTGCCCTGGCACAGCCATCAGCCCTGTTGTCCAGGTTTGAAAGCCCTAAGGTGTGGAGGGGGGGTCTCTGGATGGTGTGGCTCAAAAATGGTTAACAGAGAAGAGGCATTGAAGGATGGTGTCCTTGGAAGTTGTCGACTGACAGAGAATGTAGCAAATACGGGAATGTGACAGAGAGAATGTAGCAGGGAGGGAACCGAAAGTCTAAAAAGGGAATTTGGTACTAAGATAAAGAAAAAGGGACTAAAACTCCAGACATAACTTCAGCAGTATGTAAGCAATATTAAAGGCCAACCAATCGTGAGCTTAGCTTTTGCAATATGTATGAGCTTATTACATGTGTTATAAAATGACTGCCTTATAGATAATAAATCGAACACGCTTATTGATTGCGAGGTCGTTGTGTGTTCCTCCGTCCCCACAAATGGTGACCCCGGACGTGATACCCCGACGTCCGAAACCACGGTGAGGATGGATTAGAGTGGGACTCCAGGCAGCGGGAGTCGGTCACAAAAGACGGCTTCGGAATAACAGCGTCTCGGACCCAGAGTGCTGTACAGACAGGCTCTGCCTACGTGCTGCCGAACCCTGCAACAGGCTGCAGCGAGCTCGCATCAGGTATGGAAAGGGAAGCAGCATATAGTTTATTTCCTGCATTTTCGCAGAAAAAGGAATGGCGTGCAAAAAGTAGAAAGATTCTGATGAACCCAGCACGCCACGGTTCAGCGTGCATGAATGTCGGTTCCGACCGAAGCACGGGAAAGCGAAAGAGCTGGCCCCCGCGCCCCGAGCAACCGTCTGGACGGGTCTCAACCGCAGGGGGGTGAAAGACAGCTCCGCGCTCTGAGCGACCATACATATGGGTCTCAGCCGACGAAGCATTGCCGGTGTCTTACAAAGGCTGCAACAGTTTAAAAATATCCTATACAGGTATGAAAAGACAAGCGATGCATAATTTACTTAAGTGCTTTTTATAAAAGCGAGGCATTAAAGACATTAATTTACATAGGAATTAGAAGGGTTAATAGCACTGCTAAGCGGCATTAGGAAGCGGCAGCAAGGATTAGCTCTGCTGTGTGCCAAGGACTCGCGGGGTGGGGGTGGCCCGGCTCTGCTCGGCTGGAGCTGGGGCCGGCTTAGATCGCGATTGAAACCGTCCCGTTTTCCCGCCCCCCCCTTCTGCCGCCGCGCCGTGCTGCAGAAGACAGCAGTCAACTTATGCCTGTGTAAACACAGTCACTATGGAACTCCGTAAAGCCAGCTAATAACGTTCTTTGAACTTTTAACAATGTCAATGAACTTAACAAAAGGCAAAAATAGGTTTGCTTTGCAAGTAAAGACTTTACTCTGCGACTCGGTAGCGTG
>NW_020957686.1:0-1148 GCF_003031625.1 Empidonax traillii | reverse complement strand
CATATCCAGATGTCATCTGAACACTTCCAGAGACTCCACCACCTCCCTGGGCTACTTGTTGCAACATATAAACACTCCTTCAGTGGAAAAAGAATTTTAAATTATCTGACGTGAACCTCACCCAAGGCAACTCAAGGCCATTTCCTTTCTTGCTCTCACTAAAGCCTTTGTAGAAGAGACCGACCCCCCTTCCCCATTGAAATCTCCTTTCAGGTCACTGCAGAGAGTGATGAGGTGCTCCCTGAGCCTCCTCTTCTGCAGACTAAAGAACCCCAGTTCCCTCAGCTGCTCCTCATCATTCTTGCCAGATCAGCAGTGATGATGATAAACAGGACCAGCCCCAACTCTGAGCCCTTGGGAACCCCACTAGTGACCAGCCCCACCTGGATTTAGTTCCATCCCCCACCACTCCCTGGGCCATCAGCCAGTTTTTCCCCCAGCAAACAGTTCCCTCGTCCAGGCCATGAGCAGCCAGTTTGTGCAGGATTTGCTGTGGCAGATGGGGTCAAAGGCTTTCCTGAAGTCAGCACAGACACATCCCCAGCCTTTCCCTCAGCTGCTGAGGGGGTCATTTGTCACAGAAGGAGACCAGGTTGGTCAGGCAGGACCTGCCTTTCCCAACCCCACGCTGGCTGGGCCTGATCCACTGGATGTCCTGCACATGCCATGGGATGGTGATGGGAGAAATAGTTAACTCAAAGAATGCCCAAATGTGGAACAATGTACTATTAGAGAAGTCCTGGAGAATTAGATCAGGGATGTAACTCAAACTAACAGGATGTAAATAAGCTCTGTGTCCCCAAATAAGGTGAAGAACAAATGTAACATTTTTTGATGTTGGAACAGGATGATGATGGGCCTGCTCAAGAACTGAGGGCAAGGCAACAGAGGAAGCCTGGAAGGACCAAAGAAGGACCTCCAGGGGGGTGACTGTGTATTGAATATGAACATGTATTAAGCAAACCTGCACATCTAATGAATATGTAACCAGTGTGTGCAATAAGAAGTCCTGTCCATCTATCATTTGACTCCTTTGGTTACAGGAGCTTCCCTGCCAACGTCCAGTGCTGAATAAAGAACAATTCCTGCTTCTTAACCCTTACAAATTGGGGTGGAGGTGTTTGTTTGTGCCGCCTTTTGGTATCAGG
>NW_020957685.1:26795-35307 GCF_003031625.1 Empidonax traillii | reverse complement strand
GGAGCCGGGCTCGTCTCACCTGCGTGGGATTGGGGGACCCCGCAGGGAAGTTCAAGCTGCTGGACCAGGACCGGGACATCCGGGAGCCCGTGCAGTACTTCAACAGCGTGGAGGAGGTGGCCAGCACCTTCCCGGACCGCATCTTCGTCATGGAGGCCATCACCTTCAGCGTCAAGGTCCGCGGGGACAGCGGGGGACGGGGCGGGCACGGCAGGGAGCGGTGGTGGCACGTCAGGGGACACGGGGGACAGAGGTGGGACGGGAGGGGAGTGTCGGGAAAGGGGTGAGGCAGCAGGGGAGGGTGGTGGGACATCAGGGGGTAGATGGGGGGCGTCAGGAGAGAACAATGATAGGACGGCAGGGAGCGGGGGCACACGGTGGGATGTCAGGGGTGGGTTGCAGGACACCAGGGATTGTGGTGGGACACCTGGGATGGCGGTGGGATGCCAGGAGATGGTGGTGGAGCATGAGGGATGGCGGTGGGACGCCAGGGGATGGCAGGGGGGCATTACAGGATAGCGGTGGGACAGCAGGGTCGGTGTGGGATGCCCTGGCAGGGCCCTGGTCCCACACTGGGCTGTGCCGGGCCAGGTGGTGTCGGGGGAGTTCAGCGAGGACAGCGAGGTTTACAACTTCACGCTGAACGCGGGGGACGAGCTGACGCTGATGGGGCAGGCCGAGATCCTCTGCGCCAAGACCGTGAAGGAGAAGTCGCGCTTCAACACCCTCCTGCGCAAGCTGGGCAAGGCGGCGCCGGCGGCGGGGGCGCGGCAGGTGAAGGGCAAGATGCCGTGCCTGATCTGCATGAACCACCGCACCAACGAGAGCCTGAGCCTGCCCTTCCAGTGCAAGGGCCGCTTCAGCACGCGCAGCCCGCTGGAGCTGCGGCTGCAGGAGGGCGAGCACACCATCCGCAGCATCATCGAGAAGGTGCGGCTGCCCGTGAACGTGGCGGTGCCCAGCCGGCCCGCCCGCAACCCCTACGACCTGCACGCCATCCGCGAGGGGCACTGCTACAAGCTGGTCAGCATCATCTCCAAGACGGTGGTGCTGTGCTGCATCCTGCGGCGGGACGAGCTGGTGCCTTTCCACTTCCTCCTGCTGACCGACATGCCCCGCTTCCAGCTGCCCGAGGGGCTGCTGGCCGGGGACCCGCAGCTGGAGAAGCTGCTGCGGGACAGCGCCGCGTATTGCCACGACCGCTTCAACCCCGACGAGTACTCGCGGGCCGTGCGGGAGGCCAAGCCGGACTTGCTGGAGGAATGCGCCAGCCCGCGGCGGCTGCGGCTCTGCCTGCCCGCCTGCGCCCGCGACGAGCTCAGCCAGCCCCTCCAGCGCCTCTCCCTCTGTGCCTGCGGCTCCCGGGAGCCCCCCCGGGAGCCCCCCGCCCGCTGCCACGGACCGCGGGGCCTCGGCGGGGCCGCCCCCCGCCCGCCGCTGCCCGACTTCCCCGACCCCGACCGCGAGTACATGACGCCCGACTGGGCCGAGCCCGAGTTCAGGACTCAGGAGCCGCTGGAGATTCCCTACGAGGAGCTCTGGAGCAATGCCGGCCCGGAGGGCTGCTGCGAGCCGGGCGGCACCGGCGGCCGGCCCGACCTGGTGTCCTTCGGGGCCGTCCCCGCGCCGGGCTCCGCGCACCGCCCCGGGGACGAGCCCCGGGAGGACACCCCGCCCCCGGTGCCACCCAAATCGGAGGCGGTAAGAGCCGCGGTGCTGTCCCCCGGGGCTGGGGAATGACACCCCCAGGGGTCTCTCAGCCCCTCTCACCGCACGGTGATCCCCGTGGCACAACCAGTCCCACGGCAAGGCCAGCCCGACCCCCTCCCCAGAGCCCCGTCCCCTGGCCCGGGGGTCCCTCCCCAGCTCTGCTTGGACACCCAAATCCTCTTCGGTCCCCCGTCCCCCAGGGCTCTGCACCACGGGGGTACCCGAAGCTCTGGGGCTTCCTAACACCGCAGGGCACGCAAATCCTCTGGTCTTCCCTGCACAACAGAGTACTCGTAATTTCAGGCTCCCCTTCACCACGGAGTACCCAAATTTTGGGGGGGCTTCCCTGGCCAGGCAGTGCACGGGTCCCAGGTGTCCCCGCTGGCACCCAGAGCTTCACGGCTCGACCATCGCCCTCCAGCCGCGGGGTCCCCCGGCCCTGGTGCCTGGGGGTCTGACGGCGCTCGCCCCCGTTTCCAGGTGAAGGAGGAGTGCCGGCTGCTGAACGCGCCCCCCGTGCCGCCCCGGGGCAGCCGCGCCCCGGGCCCCTGCAGCCCCCCGGCCCCCCTGCGCTGCCCGAAGCTGGCGCCCTCGCCCAGCCCCAGCCTCTCCTACTACTCCTCGGGGCTCCACGACGGGTGAGTGGCTCCGGGGACGCCGCGGTGCCGGGGTGGGGATGGGGTTGAGGGCCGGGGGTGGCGGGTCCCCGCGGGGGACGGGGTGATGGTGACGCTCCCCCTGCCCGGCAGGTCGGCCCCGCGGAGCGGCAGCGGTTCCCCCTCGCCCGACGCCTACTCCCTGTACTGCTACCCCTGCACTTGGGGCGACTGCAAGGCCGGGGAGCCCCCCGGGCGGCCGCTGCCCCCCGCCTCGGCTCAGCCTCCGCCCGGCTCCTGGTCCGACCCCTGGGCGTACGCCGAGCCGGGCGCCGGGGTGGGCAGCGGCTCCTCGACGCCGCTGCCGGGGGCTGAGCCCCCCCTGAAGCCCTTCCGCAGCTGCCCCCGCCTCAAGCCCCCGCACCCGCAGAAGCGCTTTGCCCCCTTCGGGGCCCTCAACCCCTTCGCCGGCGCGGCCGAGTGGCCGGAGAGCCCCGAGTGGTCCAAAGCACCTTCGGCCCCGGCCGCCCCCCCACCCTCCTCCTCCTCCTCGCCGGAGCCCTTCGCCCCCCTCGAGGAGCCGGCGGCGCCCCCCCGGCCCCCCAAGGGTTTGGATGGGGACGGCATCGTCATCCGGGGGGCGTCCCCGCTGTCCCCCGCCGTCCTGCGCGGGGCCGAGGGCGTGGCCCGCCTGTACCTGGCCCAGGGTGTCATCGAGGTGCCGCCCGCGGCGCGGGGGGACGGGGGAGCTCCTCCGGCCGCCCCCCGGCCCGGCGGGGACAGCGCGGCCTGGCTGCCCCCCGCCGACCTGTCGGCCCTGTCGCTGGAGGAGGTGTCCAAGTGCCTGCGCTTCATCGGCCTCTCCGAGGACGTCGTGAGCTTCTTCGCCCGCGAGCGCATCGACGGCAGCATCTTCGTGCAGCTCAGCGAGGAGATCCTGGCCGACGACTTCCGCCTCACCAAGCTCCAGGTGAAGAAGATCATGCAGTTCATCAAGGGCTGGCGCCCCAAGATCTAACCCCACGCTGGGGACCCCCCTGCCCCCGGGGAGGTCCCCACGGCACCTGGACCTCGCCCCCTTCCCGTCCCTGCTCCAACGGGGCAGCGCTGGGGCTTCTCCTCCCCCCCGGCAGCCCCATTGCCCAGCCCTCCCCCCTTCCCATCTTAACACTGGACAGTAATTTTGGCCCCAGCTGGGGCTGGAAAACACTGGATTTTGCGTCGACTGGTTTAACTTAATCCTTGTGGATTAGCACAATAAACGTACGGGAGAGTAACGAGCTGCAGGAGGAGCCCCTTGCTCGGGGAAAGGGGGAACAGGTGGGGAGGGAGGCTCTGGGGGGGTCTCTGCTGTCCTTGCAGACCCTTCCCACCTCTCGGGAAGGAACTTTTCTCCCTTCAAGGGAAAGATGTTTCTCTTGGAGCTGTTTTGCCCTGCAGCTCTGAGAAACAAGCAGAGAGGGGCACGAGGAGCAGCATCTCCGGGGCCCAGCCCTGCCAGGGCGCAGGAGAACGGCTGGAAGCTGGAGAGGAAGCCAGGGATGGGGGGCCAGGCCAGTGACAGGTGCCTGGAGATTTACAGCCTTTTAGTTTAACTTGAGCTCTCCCCACGGGGGACCCTTCTGGCCTTTGGCTGCTTGATCTGCAATTACGGGCGGGTCCATCTGCCAGGATCGCCCGCCGGCATCACCCGTGACAGCACCCAGGGCCAGACAGAGACAGGGGCTCCTCACAGCCCCTGAGTGATGGCAGAGGTGACAGAGCTGCCATCCTGCCCCTCCCCACAGCCCCTCCACGGGAGGGGACCCCAGGGCACCACCTGGACGCGTCATTCCCGACTCCTCTCCCTCGGTGCTGCCCAGGGAGAGGGGAGGAGAAGCAGGCACGGAGTCCAAACCCGGGAGACGGGGCTTTATTTTGGTAGATGTTCATGGAAAGGCAAGGCCTCGGCTCCAGCCATGTGCTGGATGCTACTGGCCAGATTGGGAGCTCTGGAGGCCGCAGCACGGAGGCAGAGGCAGCAGAAATCCCCTCTCCAGCACGGAGAGGCTGGCCTGGGACGGAGGTGCCCAACACACAGTGGCTGATAAGGCACTTGAAATGACTTGCAAGCCACGAGGCAGCCCGGTGCCCCCCTCCCTTCTCCTCCCCCAGGTGCTTTGGAGATTAACCTACGGACAGTGGGGAGCTGTGGGTGCGTCACCGGGTCCCTCACTGGTGGAACTTCTTGCTGGGGCTGTTGGCGTGGTCCAGCAGCAGCTGGCAGGGCGTGAACTGGCTGCCGTAGACGGCCTCGTACTTGCGCAGCTTGTCCACCAGCTGCCGGGCTCCATAGGAGTCGGCGAACCTGAAGGGACCTGCGGGCACGGGGACACGGCGGTGGCACGTGGGGACAGGCACCGAGGGGCCCGCAGGGCTGGCAGCACCGCATCTGGCCAGCCCACCATTCTACACCAGGGACTCCCCAGCCTCTCATCGGGGTGGCCCAGGACCCTGCTCGCTGCCCCCCCACCCTGCACCGGGCAGAGGTTGACCCCGAGTGCTGGGCACAAGGTGGGATTCCATGGATCATCACGGAGTCGTGGAATGGTTCTGCAAAGGGACCTTAGAGCTCCTCTCATTCCAACCCCCTGCCATGGGCAGGGACACCTCCCACCAGCCCAGGTTGCTCCAAGCCCCGTTCAACCTGGCCTGGGACTCTTCCAGGGATCCAGGAGCAGCTTCTCTGCCCAACCTGTGCCAGGGCCTGCCCACCCTCCCAGTCAGCAATCCCTTCCCAATATCCCATCTAACCCTCCTCTCTGCAAGTCTGAACCCGTTCCCCCTTGTCCTGTCACTCCGTGCTCCTGCAGGAAGTCCCCTGGGGCTGCTCCCCAGTCTGAGCTTGGCCCAAGGAGGGAAAGCACCGGGCACGTGGCAGAAGCACCACCTCATGCCCAAGAGCCCGTGGTGTGACCAGCTGTGACCCAACCCGCAGCTCGTGCCTCGTGCACAGCCATGGCCACCCAGCCAGGTCACGGGTGGGTCCCAGGGAACTCTGTCCGTGGTCCTGGCTGGGCCCAGCAGGTCCCTTGGCTGGAGAAGGTGGCTGAGGTTTTCAGCTCTGCTGTGTCTGAGGGCAGCGGGTGAAGGTGGGTCCTTGGGCTCCAACAGAACCCCTGCCCACCCAGGCAAGTGGCAGGGCAGGAGGCAGAGTCATTGAATTATTTAGGTTGGAAAAGCCCTCGAAGACACTGAGTTCAACTATTCCCCAGCACTGCCAAGGCCACCACTGACCCGTGTCCCCAAGTGCCACATCGATACGGCTTTTGAATCCCTCCAGGGTTGGGGACTCCACCCCTGCCCTGGGCAGCTGTGCCAGGGCTGGACAGCCCTCTCCAGGAGGACCTTGCCCCCAGTGTCCAACCTAAACCCCTCCTGGTGCAAACTGAAGCTGTTTCCCCAGGCTGCTGCAGCTCAAACCCGTCCCTAACTGCAGCCCAGCCCCCGGCTCTCACCTCCCAGGCAGGGCGGGAAGCCCAGGCCGAAGACGGCGCCGATGTCCCCCTCCACGGGGGTGCTGAGGATCCCCTCCTGCAGGCACAGCGCCGCCTCGTTCACGAAGCGCGTCACCAGGCGCAGCTGGATGTCCTCGTCCGAGCAGCTGCGGGGACAGCACGTGAGGGCACAGCACCCAGAACAGCTCAGGGGGATGGAATGGTCTCCCTGGGAGTGTCCCTGCCCTCACAAGGGGCAGGAATATGTTCTGGGACTTGTCCTGAAGAGGGCACGTTAAGAAGTGCAGAATGGCTGAGGATGGGAGGGACCGCTGGAGCTTGTCCACTCCGAGCCCCCTGATCAGGGTGGGCCCCCTGGAGCACATCACCCAGGATTGTGTGGAGATGGATTTGGAATAAAGGCAAAGGCTTGATCGGGCTCCGTGTTGGGAAATGTCATGGAATCCCAGCCTGGCTTGGGTGGAAGGGACTTTAAAGATCATCCCATTCCTCCCCCCCTGCCATGGGCAGGGACATCTCCCACCAGCCCAGGGTGCTCCAAGCCCCGTCCAGCCTGGCCTTGGACACTTCCAGGGATCCAGGGGCAGCCACAGCTTCTCTGCCCAACCTGTGCCAGGGCCTGCCCACCCTCACAGCCAACAATTCCTTCCCAATCTCCCATCTGTCCCTGCCCTCTGGCAGTGGGAAGCCATTCCCTGTGTCCTGTCCCTCCATGCCTTGTCCCCAGTCCCTCTGCAGCTCTCCTGGAGCCCCTGCAGGCTCTGGAAGGGGCTCTGAGCTCTCCCTGGATCCTTCCCTTCTCCAGGTGAGCCCCCCCAGCTGTCCCAGCCTGGCTCCAGAGCAGAGGGGCTCCAGCCCTGGGAGGATCATGACCTTGAGCACCACCTGATGCCCCTCGTGCTGCTGCTCAGAGGCAGCAGGAGCTGGGCAGGCTCTGATCCACCCCCAGCTTGGTCTCACCCCGTACTCACACGTCAGGATTCGCCGGCACCTTGAACCGTGCCAGGATCTCATCCATGCCGGAATTCACACTCCTGTTCTTCACTCCCTCCTGGTAAACATAAAAGCCTTTCCCTGCCTTGCGACCTGCCGGGGGATGAAAGGAGCCAGGTCACATCCTGCCATGTGTCCTGCTCCCTCCCGACACCCTGGCCTGTGATCTCCTCGCGGCTCCGCTTCCTGCTCCCACGGCACATCCTCCGGCACCCGGCGCTTCTGAGCAGGGCCAGGGGGAAGGGACCCACCTCCACCCGACCCTTTGGCAAGATGCTGCCACTGTGCCAGGCCCTAATGCCTTCCCTAATGCCATTTCTGCGGGAGGGACTCCCCCCCCACTCCCAGGGCTGTTCTCCCACTGAGGCAGCACAGGCTGGTGGACGCCGGTGCTTTCCCTGGGGCCAAGGGGAAACCCTTCAGCTGCAGACAGCTTAGCACCTCACCCAAGAAGCCCTTCTGCACCATGAGCTTGAAGAGTTCGATGCTGCCTCCCCCGAAGCGCTCCCCGAAGGCCTTGCCCAGGTCCTCGGCCACGTGCGTGGCCACGTCCACGCCCACCTCGTCGATCAGCGTGGCGGCTCCCACCGGGAACCCAAAGGCTGTGGAGATGGCGTCCACTTTCTTCGGGTCGATGCCCTCCTGCAGGACAGAGGGGGAAGCCACGGGATGTCGGGGTGAGGGAGGTCCTGAGCTCTCTCTCCCCCCCAAGCCGGGGCCACGCGCTGAGAGCGGCCCCACCAGAGGTTTGACCGGGAATGGGAGCCAGGAGCGGGCTGGGCACAACCCGAGCCCCAGGGCTGGTCACCCACCTCCCCTCCTGCCCACACCCAGGCTGGGCCCAGCCCTGCCCAAGGAAGAGACAGAGTGCCACGACTATTTGGTGGGCACTCAGCAGCCCACAGGACGCTCACCTGCAGAACTCGGACCACCTCTGACAGCATCGGCCCCAGGCACCGGGTGGTGTAGAATCCGGGCCCGTCCTAGGGCAGGGGAGCACAGAGGGAGCCAGGTGAGTGCCAGCTGCAGCAGCACAGCCTCCTGGCAGCACCAGAACTGTGTTTCACAGCCCAGGCTGCAGTTCAGACACCCCAAACCTCATTTCTAACACTATGTTACTGATTGCTAGAAGAGGGTTTTTTTCCCTGTAGGGCTCAGCAGCGTTTGGACAATTCCATGAACTTACTCCCCTGGAAGTTCCCATCACTGTGTTTTTATTTGAACTGGTGCCTGGAGGTCCCAGGCAGGCTGCTGCTTCAGCAAGCCCAACAGGCCGATGAGGGAAAGGGTGCTCAGCACAAGGGAAACCAGCAAAACCCAGTTGTTTCACCTCTGGTACTCCCTACAAAGTCAGGAAGCAGCAGAGGAGCTGCAAACTGCCCTTCAGGGAGGCAGCTGGGCTGGGGATGAGGTTCAGGGAAGCAGCACTGTATCCCCACTGGCCCTGAGAGGTGCCCAGAGCAGGAAAGACCTGCTCAGCACTGCTGCAACCTCAGGCACGAGGGAGAATACAGAGACACCTTCCCCTATCCCAGGTCGCTCGAAACCTTGGACACTTCCAGGGATCTAGCCACAGCTTGTCTGGGCAACCTGTGCCAGGGGCCTGCCCCACCCCCAGGGGGAAGAATTCCTTACCCAGTATCCCACCTACATCCTCTGTAGCTGCATTCCTGCCCCTCCCACCCAAGGCTGAGCCCGGGCAGGGGAGGGTTCCTG
>NW_020957685.1:23188-25552 GCF_003031625.1 Empidonax traillii | reverse complement strand
CGCTCGAAACCTTGGACACTTCCAGGGATCTAGCCACAGCTTGTCTGGGCAACCTGTGCCAGGGGCCTGCCCCACCCCCAGGGGGAAGAATTCCTTACCCAGTATCCCACCTACATCCTCTGTAGCTGCATTCCTGCCCCTCCCACCCAAGGCTGAGCCCGGGCAGGGGAGGGTTCCTGCTCACCCCCCCCCGTGTCCTGGCAGACTGCCAGGGAGCCGAGGTGCTGACAGCCCCCTCAGACACATCCAGACGTGTCAGGTGTCCCCCTGTCCCCGTGTGGGGCCGGGCTGGCAGCTCCTCCTGCAGGCCCTGCACCTGTGCCTCGTGGCCCTCGCACGGCTGCTCCCAGGGACACGTGAGGATCACGCGGGCACTCGCCCCTTCCTGACCTCCCTTTTCACCCCCTGGCAGGAGCAGCTGCTGCCAGCGTGCCCAGAGCCACGTTCCACCCTGCTGTCAGTGCACAGGCCCCTGTGTTCACTGGTCCAGCTCCTGTTCTGTGCCCTGTCCCCCTCACCTTCACCACGATGACGATTTTGCCCTGTTTGAGGCCGACGGCGACAGCAGAGGCCGCCGTGTCCTGGGAGGTTTTGTCTGTGGTGATGATTTCCAGCAGCTGCATCTTGTCCACCGGGGAGAAGTAGTGCATCCCAATGACCTGGGCAGGACCAAGAGCTCGGGTTAGCAGGGATTCTGGCTCCCAGAAGAATCTGCTGGGCAACTCAAGTGCAGAGGGAGGGTCAGCAGTGCCCCCTTCCACTCCACTTCATCCCTCTCTGGCAGGAATGCTCCCCAGCTCCCTCCTCTCCTCAGCTTTCCCAAGGACACAGCACATGCCCCACAGCTCCTGCCTCAGGATCAAGGTGTAATCTTTACAGCACCAAGAGTGCTGCCCCAGCTCTGTCTGTGCTTCACAGCCTGGCAGCAAACCCTGTGTGGGAGCCCCAGCTGAGCCTGTCCCCAAGCTGGGCTCAGGGACTGGAGCTGCACTCAGGGACAGCCAGTCCTGCTGGGAATGCTTCTGGAGATGAAGTGAATTCAGGGATGAGATGGCCCCTATCCAGAAACCAGAGAGGGGAGTGCAGCCTTGCCCTGGGAACAGCAGGTAGGTGCAGATTATCCAGCTCTGTGCCTCACTCTGTGAACGTGACTGTGCCACCAGCGTGTCACCTTTGTGCCCCCTGGCAGCCACCCTCAGCCCCAGGGGCTGTGTAAGCCAGAGGCACCTTGCAGAGCTGCAAACTGCAACACTAATTAAAGAAAATGCACTAATTAATTAACTGACTTCCTGTGAGTTTCCACATCAAGAGCCACTGAACAGGCAATTTCTGCAGCAAGAGGGTGTTGCTTGCAAGGACGAACAAATGAGACTCAGTTGGCGTTTCTGATGAAACAAAGGTTTGGCAGCAAACGAGGAGGAGGTTCAGGAGGGTGACAGGAATCTCTGACAGCTCACAGGTACCCCAGGTACCCCTGGCAGGGTCCTGCACTCCGGCCTCAGGGATGTAGGAACCAGTGCTCCCGCTCAGCTCTGCCCACCTGGGCTAAGGGGGGGAGGATGCAGATACTGTATGTGCTGCTGAGACTTCAAGCAAAGGGATGCAGTTGTCCTGAGCTCCAAACCTCTGCTAGCTTGCTCCTGGCACCCTGTTCACAGGGGTCATTTGGAGTGAGAGAAACCCTGAGCACCCCCTCAGGAGCTGATCCCAGGGCTGACCACGGTTTCAGTCTCAACACCTCTGATTTCAGCTTCCAGCCACTGACTTTTTTTGCTGCCAGGTCAGTGCTTTCTCCAGGAAGGAGAAGAGATTTTCCCATTATGGCAGGTCCCTCCTATGTCTGCTCAGTTTATTAAAATGCCCAAAGTTTTCTTGGCTGGAATTCTCTCAGCCCGAGTCACAGAATCCCGGGATCACTGAGGTTGGAAAAGCCCTCCCAGATCATCAAATCCACCCTGTTCCCAATGCCCACCCTGTCCCCCAGCCCAGAGCACTGAGTGCCACGGCCAGGCCTGCCTGGGACACCTCCAGGGCTGGGCACTCCAAACCTCCCTGGGCAGCCCCTGCCAGGGCCTGACCACCCTTTCCAGGGACAAATTCCTCCTGCTGTCCCCCCTGCCCCTCCCCTGGCACAGCTGGAGGCCGTTCCCTCTCCTCCTGTCCCTTGTCCCCCGCGAGCAGAGCTGGTCCCCACCAGCTTGACCCTTCCACAGCCTCTCTGCCCCCACCTGCCTCACCAACACCCCCCTTGGGGTGAGGGTACCCTGATCCCCCTCCCTCCTGCCCCAAGACCAGCAGCTCTGGGGGCTCTGGGGGACAGAGGATGAGCTGTGCCACGTCCTGAGGAGGCAGCAGGAGGCCCCC
>NW_020957685.1:20823-23167 GCF_003031625.1 Empidonax traillii | reverse complement strand
CGCTCGAAACCTTGGACACTTCCAGGGATCTAGCCACAGCTTGTCTGGGCAACCTGTGCCAGGGGCCTGCCCCACCCCCAGGGGGAAGAATTCCTTACCCAGTATCCCACCTACATCCTCTGTAGCTGCATTCCTGCCCCTCCCACCCAAGGCTGAGCCCGGGCAGGGGAGGGTTCCTGCTCACCCCCCTGTGTCCTGGCAGACTGCCAGGGAGCCGAGGTGCTGACAGCCCCCTCAGACACATCCAGACGTGTCAGGTGTCCCCCTGTCCCCGTGTGGGGCCGGGCTGGCAGCTCCTCCTGCAGGCCCTGCACCTGTGCCTCGTGGCTCTCGCACGGCTGCTCCCAGGGACACGTGAGGATCACGCGGGCACTCGCCCCTTCCTGACCTCCCTTTTCACCCCCTGGCAGGAGCAGCTGCTGCCAGCGTGCCCAGAGCCACGTTCCACCCTGCTGTCAGTGCACAGGCCCCTGTGTTCACTGGCCCAGCTCCTGTTCTGTGCCCTGTCCCCCTCACCTTCACCACGATGACGATTTTGCCCTGTTTGAGGCCGACGGCGACAGCAGAGGCCGCCGTGTCCTGGGAGGTTTTGTCTGTGGTGATGATTTCCAGCAGCTGCATCTTGTCCACCGGGGAGAAGTAGTGCATCCCAATGACCTGGGCAGGACCAAGAGCTCGGGTTAGCAGGGATTCTGGCTTCCAGAAGAATCTGCTGGGCAACTTAAGTGCAGAGGGAGGGCCAGCAGTGCCCCCTCCTACTCCATCCCTCTCTGGCAGGAATGCTCCCCAGCTCCCTCCTCTCCTTGGCTTTCCCAAGGACACAGCACATGCCCCACAGCTCCTGCCTCAGGATCAAGGTGTAATCTTTACAGCACCAAGAGTGCTGCCCCAGCTCTGTCTGTGCTTCACAGCCTGGCAGCAAACCCTGTGTGGGAGCCCCAGCTGAGCCTGTCCCCAAGCTGGGCTCAGACTGGAGCTGCACTCAGGGACAGCCAGTCCTGCTGGGAATGCTTCTGGAGATGAAGTGAATTCAGGGATGAGATAGCCCCTATCCAGAAACCAGAGAGGGGAGTGCAGCCTTGCCCTGGGAACAGCAGGTAGGTGCAGATTATCCAGCTCTGTGCCTCACTCTGTGAACGTGACTGTGCCATCAGCGTGTCACCTTTGTGCCCCCTGGCAGCCACCCTCGGCCCCAGGGGCTGTGTAAGCCAGAGGCACCTTGCAGAGCTGCAAACTGCAACACTAATTAAAGAAAATGCACTAATTAATTAACTGACTTCCTGTGAGTTTCCACATCAAGAGCCACTGAACAGGCAATTTCTGCAGCAAGAGGGTGTTGCTTGCAAGGACGAACAAATGAGACTCAGTTGGCGTTTCTGATGAAACAAAGGTTTGGCAGCAAACGAGGAGGAGGTTCAGGAGGGTGACAGGAATCTCTGACAGCTCACAGGTACCCCAGGTACCCCTGGCAGGGTCCTGCACTCCGGCCTCAGGGATGTAGGAACCAGTGCTCCCGCTCAGCTCTGCCCACCTGGGCTAAGTGGGGGAGGATGCAGATACTGTATGTGCTGCTGAGACTTCAAGCAAAGGGATGCAGTTGTCCTGAGCTCCAAACCTCTGCTAGCTTGCTCCTGGCACCCTGTTCACATGGGTCATTTGGAGTGAGAGAAACCCTGAGCACCCCCTCAGGAGCTGATCCCAGGGCTGACCACGGCTTCAGTCTCAGCACCTCTGACTTCAGCTTCCAGCCACTGACTTTTTTTGCTGCCAGGTCAGTGCTTTCTCCAGGAAGGAGAAGAGATTTTCCCATTATGGCAGGTCCCTCCTATGTCTGCTCAGTTTATTAAAATGCCCAAAGTTTTCTTGGCTGGAATTGTCTCAGCCCGAGTCACAGAATCCCGGGATCACTGAGGTTGGAAAAGCCCTCCCAGATCATCAAATCCACCCTGTTCCCAATGCCCACCCTGTCCCCCAGCCCAGAGCTCTGAGTGCCTGCCTGGGACACCTCCAGGGCTGGGCACTCCAAACCTCCCTGGGCAGCCCCTGCCAGTGCCTGACCACCCTTTCCAGGGACAAATTCCTCCTGCTGTCCCCCCTGCCCCTCCCCTGGCACAGCTGGAGGCCGTTCCCTCTCCTCCTGTCCCTTGTCCCCCGGGAGCAGAGCTGGTCCCCACCAGCTTGACCCTTCCACAGCCTCTCTGCCCCCACCTGCCTCACCAACACCCCCCTTGGGGTGAGGGTACCCTGATCCCCCTCCCTCCTGCCCCAAGACCAGCAGCTCTGGGGGCTCTGGGGGACAGAGGATGAGCTGTGCCACGTCCTGAGGAGGCAGCAGGAGGCCCCC
>NW_020957685.1:11084-16489 GCF_003031625.1 Empidonax traillii | reverse complement strand
CACGGCACTGACACTTGTTATTCTTCAGAGGTTCTGGGAAGATCTCCATCCTGCTGAAAAAACCTCCATTCTTTGCCCTAAGGAACAGAGTATCCCAGGGCTTTCATCCAGCACCAGGCCAGACGTGGGTGGAATGCACAACCAGCCAGGAGGGCACTGGAGAGGTGGGAAGAGAGCTCCAGCTCCAGCTCCAGCTCAGAGCCGGCCCTGGCACACAGGGAACAAAAGGAGCTGCAAAGCCACAGCAGGGAAGTGGGAGATGGATGGATTTCACTGGCATTTAGGGGGCAGGGACACGAGACATGACCCAAATGCAGAGATAATCAGATGAAAACGTGGCTCTGCGGGGGACTCAGGTCTTGCAGAGCTGTCAAGGTAACCCACCAGTGACACTGCACACAGCCAGAATCGCCCCTTCGGCACCAGAAACCACAGATTTGAGCACAACTAAAGCAAAACTGGGACCAGTGAGGGAAAACTAACGTGGGGCAGGTTGGTTTTTAAGGCAGAGACAAGGGCAGAGAAAGGGAAGGATCAAAAACTGTGTGTGTGCAATAAACGTGCACAACCTTCTCCATTCCCAGCTCTCCCAGCCTTCTCTCCTCTCCATTCCCACCTATCCCAGCCTTCTCTTCTCTCCATTCCCAGCTCTCCCAGCTCTCTCTCCTCTCCATTCCCAGCTCTCCCAGGAGAGGATAAAGCATAAAGCACTGGATGAGCAAACAGCACAAACAGCAGTGCAGGAGGAATGCAGAATCAACACTCTGAACAAAAGCCATGGTAAAAAAAGGTGACAGCAAACACAGCACTGGTAAAAAGGGAAGTTAACTCTTGGTGGAAGCGACACTAAACTGGCTGGAAATGCTGATGAGACCGAGAGCACTGCACCCACCCTGGGGTTACCCTGGGCAATCACAACAGGCAAGTGCCCACACACAGAGAATCCACATGCTGCTCTGCCAGAGCTGGAGTGTTCTGGTTATTCCCTCCCAAAGACAACACAGAGAGGAGGCAGAAAAGGCCCAAGCTGGTATCCCAGATTCCTGACCAGCCGGTATCCCAGACCCCTGACAGGCTGGTATCCCAGGCTCCTGACAGGCTGGTATCCCAGGCTCCTGACAGGCTGGTATCCCAGGCTCCTGACAGGCTGGTATCCCAGACTCCTGACCGGCTGGTATCCCAGGCTCCTGACAGGCTGGTATCCCAGACCCCTGACAGGCTGGTATCCCAGATTCCTGACAGGCTGGTATCCCAGACCCCTGGCAGGTTGGTATCCCAGACTCCTGACAGGCTGGTATCCCAGACCCCTAACAGGCTGGTATCCCAGACTCTTGTGTCAGCAGACAGGCCTCTGTCCCAGCCCCAGTGCCACAGGGAGGGGCAGTGAGCAAGGCAGCACTCGGAGCAGGCTGTGAGGAACCCTCTGTGTGGTTGAACACGGGTCCCCCAGCCCCAGAACGAACTGATTGGTGCCAGGACCCATCTCCTTACCTGGGACTCCATGAGGTATCCGGCGTCACGGCCCTGATCCAGACCCGTCTTCACAACCTGGGCCAGGAGCACAGAGACACTGCTCAGTCCTGTCTGCAAGCACCTACACCTGAGCAGGAGCACCTGCTGTCCCCATGACCCCTCCCCACTGTTCCAGGCACATTCCAGCCCCCCTGGGTCCTGTCCCTGCTGCTCAAGGCAGAGATGGGAGTCCCCCTGTCCTTCCATCAGGTTCCCATGGAGCCCATCCCTTGGGGTTCCAGGAGCTGTGCTCCTGCAATGCCACCGCTCTCAGAGTCGCTCACAGGTTTTAGAGAAGTCTTGGCAACAACTTAAATAGTGAAAAGTCATTTTAAAATAAGGACTCAAGCCTGCAGTGTGTCTGTAAGCACCACAATGCTTGTGTAACCCAGAGGATTAACTTTTAAAGTACTGTGTGGTCAGTGCTATGAACACTGCAACCATTTTTATTTTTCTGGCTTCAAAAAGGTTCCCTGAGCTCTTTAGGAACTGTATAGGAAACCTGGAAAAACTGCAGCTGAAAGTTTCGTGGACAAAATATTCCAGCTAAGCCTTCCCTCAGCTGGGATTCCTGCCCTACCCCTCGCTGAGACCAGTCCCACCCAAACTGGTGCTCCTTCTTTGGGCAGTGACTCCCAATTCCCCCCCACTTGCTCAGTCCAGCACAGAGCCAGCACTGCTCAGGACTGAGGGGCAGGAACCACCTCCCCTCTGCCTGCCCCACATCATCCCACAGCCCCACCTCCCCCAGGGGCCCCCCCAGCTCGCTGTGTCACCTCGATGATCTTCAGGGGAGCGGGGTAGAGTCCTTTGGTTTGCTTCTGAACTTTGCTCTCCACCGTCTTGTAAACTTGCTGCCTCACGAAGGGCAGAGCCATGGCATAGTCTGTGAGCTCTGCAGGGTGGGACAGAGCAGGTGTCAGCACAGGGCAGCCCTTCAGGGGTTTAACTGCAAAGCCAGGGCACTGCAAACAGCAAAGAGCTGCAAACCTGCCACAGAAACCTGCACCTGAAACCAGCCCCGGGCAGCAGGGGCTGCTCTCCACGGCCTGTTCCAGGGACAAGTCCCCTCTTCCCAACACCAGTGGTGACAGACTGAGCCCTGGGGAGCAGGACTCCCATGGAGGTGTCCCCGTTTCTGGGCTCTGCTAACGAGGATCAGTGCAGAGCAGTGCCTCTGGCTAGCAGTCCCACCTGGCTACACAAGCCTTGCCACCGAAACTTTGAAGATGCTGAGTCCCCTGGAGGCAGCTGCTCCCTCTCTCCCTGAGGCCTGGCTCCCTTCCAGCGACCCCAGGAGCTATCAGGTCCAGCTCTGCCAAAGCCAGATCCGCAGAGCAGCTTTTTCCCCACCAACCTACCCAGCTCGAGAGGCGACTCCAACACGGAATAACCTCGTTTTGAAAACGGAAACAAGCAGGAGCAGGAGCTCCAGCCCAGAGAAGCCAGGCTGGATTCACAACAGCCCCTTGGGATGTGGCCACGCTGCCCACACACTTACTCTGCATCAGCCCCTTGGACCTCTTGGCAGACATGGTCTTGTTGGCCAGGCCCCTGGCAAAGCCGATGGCCACCTCCTCCAGGTACTCGATCGTCCGCGCCTCGGGAGCCTTCACACCCGGCCCTGGGAGCACAGGGGACACAGCAGGGGTTATCCCTGAGGATGGGGCATGTGGAGAAGCCAGGATCACACAGCAGCACGATGGGCTTTGGAGCTGCTACCACCCCACTCCCCCCTCCCGTTGGACATCTCTTGGTCGGGAGCGATGGTGGGAAGGCCCAGCACGGACCACGGGAAGGCCCCAAGGGGTTTATTGCACAGCATCAATCAGAAAGGCTGGAATCTCAGCTCCCAGCGGGAGCAGAGCCAAGTTCAAAGGCACATCCAGCTCTGGAATTAGACCAGGTTGCTCAGGAAGACCTTCTGCCAGTCTCTGACCACCTCCAAGGACGGAGGTTCCGTGACCTCTTTGGACCTGTTTCAGCTCCTGACCATCTGTGCGCCACTCGTGCCCTTTGTTCCTCTAACCTGTTGCTAACACAGACAGCATTTTGGAAGTGCTGTGCCCTTGAAAATTACCTGGACAGAAGCCAATGTCCAACCACCCCCAACCTTTGAACTGCAGGAGATGTCTCATTGCTTGAGCCACTGCAACACACAGTTGTAACTCCTGGCCTCACTTAAAGCTGTCCCACAGCGAGGCAAGTCACCACCCAACCAGTTTCAGCAACCTCTGAGGGTGGGTTGCACAATTCCCAAGCACAAGAATCCCCCTCATTTCCAGACAGTTGCATCATCAGGGCAGGATCCAGCACGGGGGCTGGTCAGGCAGCTGTGAGGAGCTGCCAGAGGCAAACACCGAGTCATTCATGACAGAGCAACGCCCAGGGAGGCTGCACAGGCCACCAAGAAGACCCTGCAGGCAAATGTGCAGCCTTGGGCTGCCTCTGAACTCACTGAACTAACCCGGTGAGATGACAACCCTGTATCCTTTAGCTGGGCAACCTCATTCACCTTCACACCACCTGCTCCGAACACGCCCGGGGTGCTGCACAGAGTCGTCAGAGCCAAGGAAACCCCCCCTCAGACACCCCCGACACAGGAGATGGGGAAAAACAAAGGGGGAAAAAAAAGGCAAAACAAACCCCCTTCCTCTTTAAGTCCCACCACTCTTCCCCTCAACAAAACAATGAGGTCTTCAAATTTAAGGTTTCAACTACAGAAACCCAGAATGGTTTGGGTGGGAAGGGACCTTGAAGAACGTCCTGTTCCATGGGCAGGGACACCTTTCACTGGCCCAGGTTGCTCCAGCCTGACCTTGGACACTCCCAGGGATCCAGGGGCAGCCACAGCTTCCAGACTAGGAATTCCAGTCTAGCCCCTCACCACCTTCCCAGCCAGGAATCCCTTCCCAATCTCCCATCTGTCCCTGCCCTCTGGCACTGGGAAACCATTCCCTGTGTCCTGTCCCTCCATGCCTTGTCCCCAGCCCCTCTCCAGCTCTCCTGTATTTCATTTTACAGGCAGCACAGCAAACACAGCCCAGAGCTGCTGCAAAATCTACCTTTCAGCAGTGCCCAGTGGATCTCAAGAGAATTTACTGGAGATCTGAGAGCATTTGGGAGTTCAGAGCTCAAATCTCACCAGCTCCCAAATTCTGTTCTCACCATTCAAGGCTGGGACCTTCAGCTTTGGTGACCTGATGTGCCACAGGATGTCAGTGCCCGATTTCCCCTTTCCTTTAGCCTGGCTGGTCCACACCAGCAAGTGCTGGATTTTGACAGCCCAGCTGAAGAAAAGAGCTGCTCATTTTGAAGTGAGAACTATTCAGACAGGGCAGCTGATGCCCCACACAGAGGTTTACTTTACCTGCCATCACCTCCCAACGTTTTGTGGTGTCCTAACCCAGGAGCTCCAAGCTGCCCTTTCCCACCTGGTTCTTTTACAAATGGGATCCAGGGAATGCTGTAGGGTTCCCAGTTGAGGAAGAACGGGTTGTACCCCACGAAATTGCCTCCTTCAAAGCTTTCTATAATCAGCTAAAGCATCACCCCAGGTAAAGCTGCTTTCCCCCAGGCACAGAGAGAAAAGGAGCCCTCAGCAGGAACCTCCTGGCACTGGCTGCTCTTTGGATGAACAGGGAATGCCTGTTTGCATGTAATTTGTATTTCTGTGTTCCTCCTATGTGCTTAATCTGGGCTGACCCAGGATTCCAAACAGCTCCTCGGAAAGCTCCCTTTCCCTTTCAGCAGCACAGGATAATTGTGGGTGTAAAAAGCCACATTTGCTGCCCCTTAAAAGCCAATTCACATCTAAGCAGGTATAAAGCGGGAAAGTTTATCCAGGCAATTTTAACTCCAGCCATGGGAACCACGAAGCTGTTTCATGAGCA
>NW_020957685.1:5048-10385 GCF_003031625.1 Empidonax traillii | reverse complement strand
GGCCCCGGAGATGCTGCCAGGGCTGGAGCCCCTCTGCTCTGGAGCCAGGCTGGGACAGCTGGGGGGGCTCACCTGGAGAAGGGAAGGATCCAGGGAGAGCTCAGAGCCCCTTCCAGAGCCTGGAGGGGCTCCAGGAGAGCTGGAGAGGGACTGGGGACAAGGAATGGAGGGACAGGACACAGGGAATGGTTTCCTACTGCCAGAGGGTAGGGTTAGATGGAAGATTGGGAAGGAATTGCTGGCTGGGAGGGTGGGCAGGCCCTGGCACAGATTACCCAGAGAAGCTGTGGCTGCCCCTGGATCCCTGGGAGTGTCCAAGGCCAGGCTGGACGGGGCTTGGAGCACCCTGGGCTGGTGGGAGGTGTCCCTGCCCATGGCAGGGGTGGGACAGGATGAGCCTTAAAGGCCCTTCCAACCCAGGTCACTCTGGATTCCGTGACCCAGCTGAGCTCTGGCAGGTGGGACAGACCACACCCAAGGGCTTCCCTGGCATTGCCCATCTTTTCATTTACTTCCTTCCCCTTCAGGCACCCTGCAGCTCCAGGGCAGCACCAGCTGGACCACTGGTTTTCATTCCAGCTCCTGCGTGGAGCTGCTCACACCTTTCAGAGGAGGCTCTGCAGGGTTTAGTCCTCTCTCTAGTTCAGCCCTCACAAACTTCTCCATTTAGTCACCTTCCAGGAAAGCTGCTCCATCAAAGGAACACCAGAATTATTCACTAGCTTGCTCAGCACCTGGAATCCTGCAGTTTGCAAGGAATTCCTCTGTCCAGCTGACAGCCAGCTGGCAATTCAGAGGCCTGAGGCAGGGGGGGCTGCCTTCTGCAGATCTCCTCCCAGATTACCATCTGCAGCAATGCAGACATCGCTCACCCACCATCCTCCCATTAGGGGCTGCCATCTGTCCCCTGCCATGACAAACGAGGAACCTGGGCCCTTATCTGCACAATTAGCTTTAACAAGACAGGCAGCAGCCTGCCCTCCAGGCTGACCTCTCCCTGTTTGCAGCAGCAGCACCAGCCTGGCATTTCCAGGTCCTTAAGGGGGAACAGTGTCCCTAAGCGGGGGAACAGGGACCCCCTGAGCTCTGCCCCCTCTGCACCGACGGCTCCCCCATCCCATTTGGAGAGGGTTAGAGGTTCCCTGGCAAGGCAGCACGTCCAGCCAGCGAGAGGCATCCCCGTGTGTGGTGTCTGACCTAGGGGTTCCACCAGCTGGTCAACCAGCCCCATCTTCTTGGCTCTGTCGGCGCGGATGTTCCTCCCGGTCAGCATCATGTCGAAGGCCGCGGGGAGTCCCACCTGGAAGGGCAGGAAGGGGACGGCAGAGTGGGAGCAGGGCCACACACGGGGGGGCTGTGGGGCAAAGCTTTTTCTCTCACTTACCATCTTTGGCAGCCTCTGAGTGCCCCCTGCTCCGGGCAGCAGACCCAGCATCACCTCAGGCGTGGCCAGGACGGTTTTCTTGTCCTTTGTTGCCACTCTGTAGTGACAGGCGATGGCGACCTTTAGGAAGGGAGAGACAAGCAAAGGTTTCCCTGGGAAAGACCACGGGAGAACTGGGAATCCAGCACACAGCTCTCTCCTACACCCTCCCTCCTGACCCCAGTTCCCTAATCCAGCTGCCCACAATCCCCCTGTGCTCACTGATGGCTCCTTCTGGGATATGGCAGCAAACAGGTGGGAGATGAGCATGAAACCACCAAACTGAGCCAGGCTGGTTTTAAATCTCACCTAGAGCACCAAGGGCTGTGTTAATTCACTACACTGACAGCATGGTCCCATCTACTGATCAGCCACGACTCCTGGTTTATCCCTGGATGAATCCAGATGTGTCACCCCAGTGTGTGTACAAAGCTGTGACTGCTTGAGAAATCCACACAAACCAAGGAGAGTCCATTCCAAGGTTATTCTGCTTTAGTAACAACTCTGCTCCAGGAACTACCAGAGCCCCCTCAGTTTACAGAAATCCTAGATGGAGATGCCAAGGCAAACACTGGATCCAGCTGAAGGGGCAGGCAGGAGCCTGGCTGGGCCCCCACACTCACCCCTCTCACAGCCACCCTGTGGAGAACGGAAGTTGCTGGGATACAGGACTCACTCCACCTGAACAGCAGCAATTTCCAGCCTGGGCTCTGCCAGCAGCGCTGGTGCAGATCCAGTGCCTGCTGGAAACGGTCGGTTTTCCCTGGAACACTCATCCCAACACCAGCCTGGCCATCAACTCCCCCCAGACTCATCTGCACGAAGCTGGGAGCCCTCCTGAGGCCCCACAGCCCCCTCCCAGCGCTGGCCCTGCCGGCACCCCCTGCACAGCCAACAGAACTGCACCGCCAGCTCCCACCCCTGCTGGGAGAGCCCCCAGTACCTCCAGGCCTCCTCCCAGGCAGCTGCCACTGATGGCAGCAACCACGGGCTTTGGGGAATGCTCGATCTTCTCCAGCATCTTCTGTCCCTCCTGAGAGAGCTGAGTCACTTCCTGAGCAGTCTTGCAGGCTTCCAGCATGCTGGGGAGGGGGAGAGAGGGATCAGAACGGGACAAGCACTGAGCAACAGCAGGAAAACCAGGGGTTTCAGCGACTCTGTGCCTCTTTTCCCACAACCTCCAGTGCCTGACAGGCAGGTGAGAGCTATTTAGGCCCCAGATTTGGATCAGACAACATGGGGAGGCCAAGCCCAGCAGGGTAAGGCCCTGCCCACTGACAGGGGCTGTGCCTGTGGCACTGAGTGGGACTCTTTGCCAGGGCTCTCAAAGCCTCTGGGAGGGCAGGAAGGGTCAGAGGAAGCCTCCAAACGCTTGCCACTTTTTAGAGGAGCAGATGGCCAGTGCTCTGATGCCACACTCCATCAATTAGAGACTCCCCGTGCCAATTGTCCTCCTGGAGACCAGCAGTGTTTGCCAGGCAGGGGCAGTTTGGGAGGCTGGAGGTGCTGGGGCCAGCAGGCCCCTCTGAACCACGGCCTGGCCTCTGCTCTGCTCACCAGCTCTACCCATCCCCTCCTTCCCACCTGCACAGGGACCAGGTCTCTGCCCCTGGGCAAGGGCAGCCGAAAAGGGAACGAGGTTTTGGGGGGGTCTATTGGTAATTCACCTTCTTTCCTCAGAGCTTTCTGGCTTTTAATGCCTTTGAGCAACTGCTCTGCCCCGTCCAGTGCCAGTGCCAGGAGCCACCAGCATTCCAGGTCCCAGTGGGCACCCACAGGATGATCCCACACCCTGGAAAAGCCGCCCAGGGAGCCTGGGAGGCTGCTGAGCACAGGGCAGAGCTCCAAAGCCTGTCCAACGGAGGGGCCAGGCTGGAGGGCTGCCAGGCACTCCAACCCAGCTAGAACGAGCGCTGCATGTAAATGATCCATTCGCTCCTTGTGTCCCAGGGAGAAGGACAATGCCCAGCCCTGGAGCCAGGATGGGGTTCCTTGGCCGCACCCCAGCACAAAGCAGGGGAGTGACCAAGCGCCACAGCCCGAGGGGGGCTGAATGAACGACTCTCCACATCCCTCTCTGTCCAGGTTTCATTCCACGTGAGCAACTCTGGCACCCTGTGCACGTGGATTTCCCTCCCAGCCCCTCTGCCCCACCCTGAGGGATGGCAGGGCCAGATTGCTGGACTTCACTGCTCCCCAGGCAGGGATGCTGGGATTCGGGGAGGGATGGCAGGGCCACACTGCTGGACTTCACTGCTCCCCAGGCAGGGATGCTGGGATTCGGGGAGGGCTCCCCCACAGCCCCTGTGCTCACTTGAGGTCGGCGCCGGCGATGAAGCAGCCCGGCTTGGAGGAGATGAGGACGGCGCTCCTGACGGCCTCGTTGGCCCAGATCTCGTTCATGACCTCGGTGAACTCGGCGCTCAGCTGCTGCGACAGGGTGTTCACCTGCAGGGAGCAAATCACACACACAGGGAGCTCACAAACACTGATTTTTTGTTGGTTTTTTGGTTTTTTTTTCCCTGTATAATCATAGAATCACAGAAAGGGTCGGGTTGGGTGGGACCTCTAAGGGTCATCTCATCCAAGCCCCCTGCAGTGAGCAGAGACACCTTCCAGCAGCCCAGGCTGAGCACCTCCCCAGCCTCAACCAGCAGAACAAATCCAGCCTGGGTTCTTCAGACACCACCAAAACCCTCTCATAAAACAGGATGTTCCAAAGCTGGGATTGTTGTTGCTCCTCAGAAGGAAGGTGTATATTAAAATAAAAAGTTCAGGTCTGCTACAATTAATACAAGATCTTTCGTAGCAGGAGCAGTTACATCTTTGTATCTTGTGCAGTATCAGAGCAGCTCAGCTGTTTAGCTTTAAAAAACGCTTTCTTATCAAAAGCCCCACAGTTGCTTCATAACAGAACATTTCCATCTGTGAGATGACACCTGAAATTCACCACTGTCTCACAGGACTCCAGCACACATTTTTAGATGGACTCCTTAAATGTCATTTACAGAGGTTCCTGCCCTCCAGCACCTGAAAGCAACTGCAGCTGTATTGACCCAAAAAAAGAAAATTAGTTCTATTTATATCGTGTTCATGATAAGAGAACCAAAAGCCTTTATGGATTCCAAATTGCTGAAGTATGGACACACTTTTCAACTGTCTTGGATCCTGGAGCTTAATAAGATTTAGAATTTTTTTTAAGATTTCTTTAAGATTTCGAACTTCCTAAGACCTTGTGCCCGGGACGGAGGCAAGTCAGCCTAGCACACACACAGAGAATTCCACGAGGCATTTCCAGATGTCTCACTAAACACCCAAAATCTTTGCTCCCAGCTTTGTAAGGCTGCAGTTCAGGCCAGTTCTCAGTCTGAAGCGGGCACTCGGAATACCTTGGAATTCGGCGTGTTGAAACGCACGACAGCAACGTCCCCTTTGATGTCGCAGCTTACATGGGTCCTGGCTGGAGACAAACACAGAGGTGCTATCAGCTCGGGCTCAGGGGATTTTAGGAGTGAAATCAGGGCACAGAAAGGCTGCTCACTCACCCTGCAGGGCAGCGGAGCTGGAGATGTTCCGGCAGGCATAACCTACGGGAGAGGCGGTGCAGGTGTTAAAGGAATTCCCAGCAGTCGGAGCTCAGCTCTCCCCCAGCTCCCCTTGCCTGCCAAGGGAGGCATCTGGAAAACCCTTCCCTTCGGCCTGACCTGTGCCAGAGCCAGCCCAGCAGATCCCAGGGTGCTGCACTGACCTTCCCAGCACAGATCCCACACTGCACTGACCTTCCCAGCACAGATCCCACACTGCAGGGACCTTCCCAGCACAGATCCTGCAGTGACCTTCCCAGGACAGATCCCACCACACTGCACTGACCTTCCCAGCACAGATCCCACCACACTGCAGGGACCTTCCCAGCA
>NW_020957685.1:0-1636 GCF_003031625.1 Empidonax traillii | reverse complement strand
GGAGCACGGGACGAGCAAGTTCTGCCCACAGGTTGCTGGCTCATAAATCTCCCTTCTCTGCTCAGAAATCGTGCTGGGCCTGACGATCTCTCAGCACATGAATGAACCCCAGTCCTGCTCCAGCGACCCTGCACTTCACCCCGAGGATCCCTGCGTGCAGATCCGGGCTGAGCCCCTGCCAAAGCTGCTTTCAGCCTGCAGCCCAGGAAAAGGGTTCCTTCCAAAGCCCCACACCACATCCAGCGGCTGGCACGCAGCCAGACAGCCAGGGAGGGTTCTTCTCAACGCTGGTAAAACCCCTCGGGATGGAACATTCCCATTCCCATTCCCAGCAGCAAGAAGGGGGAACAATCCGGCGCAGGGAGAACCAACTGCAAAGCTCGCCCCAACAGGTGCTGCCCCCTCCACAGCCCCGTGACACGGGCTCAGGGCTGCACTTTGGCCTCCTTTCCACCTGGTGCGGGGTGCTGGCAGCAGGGCCTGACCTTTGCTCTCATTCCAGAGCTCGGGAGACACGGAGCAATGCTGTGGGGATGGAAATTCAGCGTCAGGCTGTCCCGCCACACAGGTCTGAGGTGCGTGTGTGTCATGTGCCCACAGAGCATTTTATAAACAAAGAGTGAGCTGATTTCCACTCCAAAGCTACTGGGGAGCATTTAATACCCACCCTGCCATTGCTGCACCTGACATTAATTTCCCTACACCTTTTGCAGGCTGGAGTCAGGTACTCCTGAAAACGAGCACCAGCATTTCACTCCCACAAAACCAAGCGTGGCCTGAGGACAGTTTCTCAGCTGAGTGATGCTGCTAAGCAGGACGTGATGCACTTTTAACAGCACTATCTTAACCCAGTAACAGCCACACGGCCTCTTTAAAAAGAAAGCAAGGGCTGAACTACCTCCCTGATGCCATTCAGTCAATCCCTGGAGCAAGCTGGGCTAGTGGAACCTGTCCCTGCCCACGGCAGGGGGGTGAGACGAGATCAGCTTTATGGTCCCTCCCAACCCAAACCAGGCTGGGATTCTCTAGGTATTTTTTCTCTTTCTATGGCTTTCTTTTTTCATATCAGTTTCCAAACAGACTCCATCCACAAAACCCTTCAACCTTGAATTCCCGTTTGCCTTTTAATCCCAGCAAAACAGAAGATATGAAGCAGAGGGAAAAAAAAAATAAATCAAGTGAACAACTGGACAAATCTCACTTAAATCTAAACTCTTTTTGGAAATGGTCTGTCAGCAGAGGAACAGTTCCTGAATTTGAGTGAGGTTTCTTTAGCCTGACAGAGGTTTATTTTAGAGCCCAGGATACAGAGGGAAACATCCTTCCCCTCTGTAACTAAAGCAGCTCTTGGTCCCAGTCGCTGCTCATCTGCTTAAGGAGCTGATCCGTTCAGCACTACAATGGGAATGTGCCGAGACCGGAGCCAGAAAAACCCTCCTCTGAAATGCTTCAGGAGACAGCAGCCCTGATGTGTGCTTCCACCATGTCCTACCACTCAAGCCTTGGGAGTCGATTCCAGCCCCACTCCTGCACTCGCCCCAGCCCAAAGGCCATCCCAATGCCAGGACACCGACACTTCCGCTCCTCTTGGGACTTTGCCAAGGGTTTGGATGCAGCACAGAACACCCAGCACCTC
>NW_020957684.1:22010-23184 GCF_003031625.1 Empidonax traillii | reverse complement strand
CTAATTATATAAAAATATATATATTTACATATGTTACAACTATATACAATTAAGATGCTATGTACACAGCACAGGGAATCCAAACACACCCTTTTCCAATCAAGGGAAAGGGAAAGGGGAAAAAAGGATAAAAAGGGACAAAAGGGGACACCAAACAGATATACACAAACAAAATCAAGAATTATCCTAATAACTAGCAACACAATCCTCACCACGTCCCTTAGAAAAGCAGGATGGGCAGACACGGCCAGCACTCTCCAATCTCCACATGGTAGGCCAGGGGTCATTGAAGGCCTCAGGCTCCAGATAAGCGAGATCAACACAAGGACCCACTGCCCTGAACCTCTCAAGAAGAGAAAACAGCAAGGTCTCTGATCTCCAACTTATTTATACTCTGGTTTATGTAAAAATCACATGGAATACTGGGAACAGGGCCACTTCCTTGGTTACAGGCTGGTTAGCAGGAAGGCCTAGACCAAAACCATCACAACATCTGAATGAAATAAAGTTCCCTGCCCTGATTTCTGTGTTGTAGATGCTTCTTCAGCCCTTCTCTGGAGCTGCAGGGGCAGTGCCCGTGTGCAGAGCTGGAGGGAAGAGACTCCCAGCACAGCAGCACAGCCAGGGACAAGGGCACTTGTTCTTTCCACATCTGGGCTTTGGGAAAGGCTGGGGAAGGTTGGGAAAGGTGTTAACAGGGTGGTTTGGCCTGAGGTGCTAAACATGGGAGCGGGTCTGTCTTCCCAATTCCCAAGAGAAGAGATGGCAGAAAGCTGCCCTGCAGGCTGGATTTGAAGGAAGAGGAAAAGAGACCGAGGGGAAGGGGTTTCTTTCCTGGAGGGCAGGGCTGTCGTTCGCTTGCAGGAGCCCCGCGCTGGAATTGTCAGTCTGACTGCCAAATTGGAATCTGGACAAAGATTCCTGCCAGACAAAAGGTGGCAGGACAGAAAGCTCTTGCTGCCCATGGAGTGCCAACAGTGGCCCCCCAACTGCACCTGAAACCCGAAGGTTCCAGGCTTTCTTTCCTGGGGGAAAGGCCGTGACTTCCCAAAGAGTCCCCTGGCAGATGGGTGGGGCTGCACTGGGGGGGTGTGGGGCGTTGGTTCTTTGGTTTCCAGGGGCTATTCCAGAATGGAGAGGATGGGCTGGGACATCCTAAAGGGGCACATGGGTG
>NW_020957684.1:19836-21989 GCF_003031625.1 Empidonax traillii | reverse complement strand
CCTTGTCCTAGTGAAGTCACTGGTCCCCTGTGATGTCACGAATGTCCCTGTTATATCATGGTTGTCTCTTTGTTGTCACCAGTCCCCTGTGATGTCAGTGGTTCCCAGTGATGTCACCCATGTCCCTGTGATGTCACCCCTGTCCTTGTGAAATCATCGATGCCCCCTGTGATGTCACTGATTTCCCTGTGATACCACACCTGTCCCTTTGTTTTCAACAGTCCCCTGTGATGTCACTGGTACCCAGTGATGTCACCCATGTCCCTGTGATGTCACCAATATCCCCAATGATGTCACTGATGTCTCTTTATTGTCAACCTTGTACTTGTGATGTCACTGATGTCCCATGTGATGTCACCAATGTCCCTGTGACATCACAGCTGTCTCTTTGTTTTCAGCAATCTCCTGTGATGTCACTCGTCCCCAGTGATGTCACCAATATCCCTTTCATTAGGGTTAGAGGGTTAGGGTTTAGGGTTAGGCTTAGGCTTAGGTTTTAGGGTTAGGGTAAGGGGCTAGGGGTTAGGGTTAGGGTTTAAGGTTTAGGGTTTAGGGTTTGAGTTAGAGTCAGGGTTGGGGGTAAGGGTTTAGCGTTTGGGTTTGGGTTAGTGTTAAGGGTTAGGGGGTTCAGGTTTAGGGTTAGGCTTAGGCTTACTTTTAGGCTGAGGTTTTAGGGTTAGGGTTAGGGGTTAGGGGCAAGGGTTAGCTTAAGGTTAGGTATTAGGAAACGTTTTGGGTAGAGTAAGGGGTAGGGTTACGGTCAGGGTTTAGGGTTTAACATTAGGTTAGGGTTTAGATTTCTTTTTTAAGTTTAGGTCTCAGGTTCAGTGCTGTCTAAGATACTTCTCAGTCCAAAGGTGCACGCACAGAACGCTCTTGCTCTTTGTGTAGTTCCAAGAGTGGCGCACAAATTGCACTCGATAGGTGGTGTTTCACAGTTAATGTGAGGTGCTGGGATTTAGGGTTAAGGTTACAGATGGAGTTAAGGTTTGGGTTAGGATTAGGTTAGGGTTAGGGTTTAGGTAACGTTTGGATTAGAGTAAGGGATATGTTTACGGTTAGGGGCTAGGTTTTAGTGTTAGGTTTAGGTTTAGAGGTTTTTTAAATTTAGGTCTAGGGTTCAGTATGGACAAAGACACCTCCCAGTCCAAAGGTGCTCACACACAAAGCTCTTGCTCTTTGTGCAGTGCTGAGAGTGGCACAGCAACTGCACTTGAGAGACAGAGGCTCAGGGCTTTCCTTCCTGGGTGGAACTGCAGTGCACACCCCCTCAGTGCAGCCCCAAAAGGGTTCCATGGTTGCCTTTGTGATGTCATGGCCTACCCTCTCCATTCCAGAATGATGCCTGAAAACCAAAGAACCAATGCACCACACCCCCACACTGCAGTCTTTCCTTTTTGCCATTGGCCTGGTTGTGATTTTATGGCCAATCATCTCTATTCCAGAATGGCCCCTGGACACCAAAGAACTGATGCCTCACACCCCAAGAATGCAGCCCCACATGTCTGCCATGGGACTCTTTGTGATGTCATGGCCTTCCCTCTCCATTCCAGAATGGCCTCTGGAAACCTGTGATAGTTTGGACCTGGCTCCCTGCCAAATGCCCCAACTCACAGTAACAACCCCTTCCCCATCCTTTCTTCTTTTAGGGAGAAGAAAAAAAAAAAGAAGAACTCAAAATTAAGCTAATTATATAAAAATATATTTATTTACATATGTTACAACTATATACAATTAAGATGCTTTGTACAGAGAACAGGGAATCCAAACACAGCCTTTCCCCCTCAAGGGAAAGGGAAAGGAAAAAAAAGGATAAAAAGGGGACAAAAGGGGACACCAAACAGATACAGACAAATGAAATCAAGAATTATCCTAATAACTAGCAACACCAATCTCACCACGTCCCTTAGAAAAGCAGGATGGGCAGACACAGCCAGCACTCTCCAAACCTCCATGTGGCAGGTCAGTGGACGCTGAAGGCCTCAGCCTTAGATAAGCGAGACCAACACAAGGACCCACTGCCCTGAACCCTAAACTCCTGCCCTAAATCTGTTCTCCCAGAGCTGTTCCTGTTGCTCCTGATGGGCTCGGCCTTGGCCAGCGGCAGCAAGTCCGTCCTGGAGCAGCTGGCATTGGCTCCACGGGGCAGGGGA
>NW_020957684.1:15673-18734 GCF_003031625.1 Empidonax traillii | reverse complement strand
TTCCCAAAGAGTCCCCTGGCAGATGGGTGGGGCTGCACTGGGGGGGTGTGGGGCGTTGGTTCTTTGGTTTCCAGGGGCTATTCCAGAATGGAGAGGATGGGCTGGGACATCCTAAAGGGGCACATGGGTGGGGCTGCATTCTGACCTGGTGGGGTGTTGGTTCTCTGGTTGCCAAGGGCTATTCCGGAACGGAGAGGGTGGGCTGTGACATCACAAAAGGGCCTCAAGCACAGGGGTTGGTTTAGTGGGTTGACCCTGGCTGGATTTCAAACACCCACTAAAAGCTGCCACCTCCCCCTCCCTCTGCAACTCCACAGAGGAGAGAAAAAAACAGCTGAGGATTCCTGAGTAGAGATAAGGGTGGGGAGAAAGTCGCTTCCAAACGGGCAAAGACTTGAAGTAGAGACAGTTTTTAAATGTATTAGTGACAGGATAAAAGCCAAAGAGTGAGAAATCAAACAGTTTGAAAAACACCTTCCCCCCACCCCTCCTTCCACCTTCTCCCTCCTCCCCCCAGTGGTGCAGGGGGACAGGAATGGGGGTTACAGTCAGTTGTTGTTCCTGTCACTGCTCAGGGAGAGGAGTTGGATCCTTCCCTGCTCCCGTGGGGTCCCTCCCACGGGAGACAGTCCTGGATGGACCTCTCCTGTGAGTCCTTCTGTCCCTAAATCTGTTCTCCCAGAGCTGTTCCTGTTGCTCCTGATGGGCTCGGCCTTGGCCAGCGGCAGCAAGTCCGTCCTGGAGCAGCTGGCATTGGCTCCACGGGGCAGGGGAAGCTTCTGGCACCTTCCAACAGAAACCACCCCTGGAGCCCCCCCGCTACCAAATCCCACCCACAGAAACCCACGACACCCAGGGACTTCCACTGGCCCCAGGATGGTCCCAGTTCCCAGCAGTGTGATCCCTGTCACTCCCAGTTCAGGCCAGTTGCCTCCAGCATGCACCCTGTCACTCCCAGTTACTCCCAGTTGCTTCCAGCACGATCCCAGTTGCTCCAAGTATGTTCCCATTTGGCTTCCAGCATGGTCCCACTGGCTCCCAGTTCCCCCCTGCATAGATCCAGTCACTCCCAGTTTGATCCTGGTCCCTTACAGTCACTCCCACTATGATCCCAGTCACTCCCAGTCAGTCCCAATAGGATACCAGTTGCCCCCCAGGTGGTCCCAGTTGCTCCCAGCCCCCCCAGGACGGTTCCTTTCCCTGTCAGGGACTCCCAGTCTGAGTCCAGGATGGCCCCAGGCTCTGTCAGGCACTGCCTGGATGATGCCATTCTCCCTCTGCATGATCCCAATTCCTCCCAGTATGATCCCAGTATGAGTCCAGTCACCCCCAATATGATCCCAGGAACTTCCAGACACTTCCAGTACCAATCCAGTTTGATCCCACCCATCCCCAGTATGGCTGCAGTCCCTCCCACACACTCCCAGTATTATTGCAGTCACTCCCAGGATGATCCCAGTAAGGGCCCAGCTGCTCCCACTATGATCCCAGTTGCCCCAGTTCTGGTTACTGGGTGGCAGCTTCCCAGTTCTCCCCAGTCCCGGTTATTGGGGGCACTGCGGGGGTTTGGAGGATCCCAAGGGGTGGAGCCGAGTTTGGGGGGGCAGAACCGGCCCTGGGATGGATCAGGAATGGGGACCCCCCTGTGTTCCCCCCGTGTCACCCGCTCTGGGGGGGCTTTGGGAGGGCACCTGCCCCTCAATAGGCACCCAGCTCACCCCAAAAGGTGCTGAGACCCCCCCCAGAACCTCCCCACAGCCCCTCAAGGACCCCCAAACACACTCAGAGCCCACCCAGGACCCCACCCAGCCCCTTTTCTGGGGGGGCTTCTCTGGGCACTGGTGGTGCTGGGAGCCCCCCCGGCTGCGGGCGAGGAGCTCTCGGGTGAGTGGGGGGTGGGAAGGGGGAGGTCGGTGGGAAAAGGGGGGTCAGAGGGGATAAAAGGGGTGGTGGGACCCCAAACTGAGTGGGAGGGGAGTGGGACACCCAAAAGGTGGAGGGGGAGGGGCACTGAGGTTCATGGGATATGGGTGGAGAGGTGAGAAGAGTGGGGAAAGGGCATGGTGGGACCCCCAAACTGAGCATGAGGGGGCCGGGGAGTGGGGGATGATGTGGAAAATGGGGAGAGAGGGGAAAATGTGGGGGTTGGGACCCCTAAACTGATCTGGGAGGGGCTGGGGATTGAGGACCATGAAAGATTGGAGGGAAAAGGGAGAAGGGTGGAAAAGGGAGGGGTGGCCTGGCAGGTCTGATGGTCCCATGGGGATCTTCAGGCACAGGGGAGTGGGGAAAGGGTGGTGCCCGCCAGAGCTCTCAACTGACTGTGGGGTGCTGGGGCTGCTGGATCCAATCTCAGCCTTGGGTTATGCCAACACTTTCAGTTTAGAGGAATTACAGAGGTGGGACTGAACCACTTTTGTCCCCCAGGGTTTAATGAAGGTAAATCACATCTATTGATAGAAATGAATTATTTGGGGTTACAAATGATCAGATAAAAGATCTTAATCAGAATTATTTACTGCACAATAGAAACACTAAAACTACCATTAGTACAGCATAAGATAGGACAGTGCTCTACACTAAAGCAATTGTTGAAGTAATTCTACTCAAGTTGGCACCAAAGCAAGAATTATGAATTAGAGAGGGATGGAACTCCCCCAGACCAACGCTCGTGGGGAGATCTCTGCTCTCAACCTCCAGCACTGACCTTGGGCGGTCCCAGCCAAGGCAGGAATCTCCACACACCCCCCAAGAAGGGTTCTGTTGGCACAACCTGCCTCTGGCAAAGGGGACTGGCCCTTTCTGGTGGAAAGGGATGGACTGACAGTCACTGGACTCCAGGGGTTGCCTCACCATCAGGGGGGGCATTCAGGGTGGGAGCAGCAACCAAAGCTCTTCCTGCAGTCGGGGCACTCGAGGGGCTTCCCTTACTGGTGGGTCCGTTGGTGTGAGGTCAAGTTGGAGCTGTCCCTGAAGCTCTTCCCACACTCCCCACACTTGTAGGGCCTCTCCCCAGTGTGGATGCGCCGGTGGGTGATGAGGTGGGAGTTCTGTTTGAAGC
>NW_020957684.1:11218-13626 GCF_003031625.1 Empidonax traillii | reverse complement strand
ACCTCGGGCTCAGGATGCAGCTGCGAGCACAGATTGCCCTGCAAAGTCTGCAGGGAGTCAGTCGAGCTCTGGAGAGCAGATTGTGCCCCAGGGATGGGATTGCAGAGGGGCCCTCAGATCCCTGGGATGAAGCAGCTGCCCCCAGCTTTGGGGGGGCTTTGGGGATTAGGGCTCTCCCAGTAGAGCCCATTGAACCCCTCAGTGCCCTCCCAGTAGAGCCCAGTGCCCCCAGTACAGCCCACTGTGTTCCTGTCCCAGGGTGCTGGGTCATCTCACTTTAAGGGTGTTGAAGAGGATTTGGGGGGTTTTGGGGGGCTCTGGGTGCATTTGGGGGAGTTAAAAGGGATCTTGGTGGCATTGGGGGGTAAAAGGGATCAGGGAGGGGAGGTGAAAAAATGGGGGTTGGGGACATTTGGGGGGCCTTAATGGGGCCTGAGGGGGACAGGAGAGGCAGCACCACAACCAGGTGAGTCCTGAGACCTCCCTGGTGTCCCCAAGACCTCCCTTGTGTCCCCAATTTCCCACTGGGCACCCCGAGTCCCCCTTGGTGTTCTCAATGTCCCCAGGGCCACCCCATGGCCCCAATTCCCTCCTTGACACCCCCCATTCCACTGTCCCCAAACCCCTCCCCACTGTCCCCAAACCCCATCCTTGATGTCTCCAACCCTCCATCTCCCCCCAGAAGGCCCCCCTGGACCCTCTGACCCCAAAAATGTCCGCATTCCCCCACGCTCACAGAAAGGTCAAGGGTATCTGGGGACACGTTGGGGACACTTGGGGGGCTTTGGGGGGCACTGGGTGATTACTGGGAGATACTGGGACCTCTGGGGGGAACCAGGAGGCACTGGGAGGGACTGGGGCGTTATTGAGGGATGCTGGGAGGGCACTGGGAGGGACTGGATTATTAGCGGGGGATTACCAGGACACACAGGGGGACACTGGGAGGTTACCAGGCCTTACTGGAAGTTACTGGGTGCTCACTGGAGAATCACTGGCAATAGTGGAGGGCAGTGGGAGGTCACTGGGGCTCACTGGGGGGTACTGGGCCATGCTGAGGGTCACTGGGAAGTCACTGTGCTATACTGGGGGCACTGGGATCACCTTACCCGCATGTGGTTCATCTGCCCCAAAAATTTTGGGGGGCATCCCCAGGACCCCTCCCCTGGGGGCTGGGAAACCCATTGAACCACATTGATAGGTTTTAGGGGACCTCCGTGCCACCCTCCCTGTGATGTCTCTGTGTGCTGGGTTTTGGGGGTCTCTGGGATTCGGGGGGAGCATCAGGACCCGCTTTCCCTGGGGTCGGTCCGCCCAGCCGGAAGGGGGCGCTGTGGCACGAGCGGCAATGGCGGCGCCGCGCAAAGCCTGATGGGAGTTGAAGTTCCCTCGTGGAAACTACCCCAGTGCGCCTGCGCAGTGCAGCCATGGCGTTTAAACAGGCCCCCCTGGGAGGGTTCCAAGGCCCCCAGCTCTTTCGGGGACCTCCTAAACCCCTTCAGGCACCTTCACCCTCCCCTCTGCGCACCCTGAGGACACCAAATCCCCTCCGCGACCCCCGAGATCCCGCGTGGAATACAAAACCTCCTCGGGAATCCCCGAGCTCCTCCTCTCCACTCTGCCGAGCCCTCCAGCCTTCCCGCCCACAGCCGCGCTCCCCGCAGCCCCCGAGCGCATCCCCAGACTCACCACAGCCCCAGCCAGGTCTCAACAGGGCTCAACAGATCCTTCTGCCGCCGCCGCCATCCCTTTCCCGGCAGCCACCGCGGGGCTGTGCGCGCGCCCCGCCGGCAGAGACCCCGCCCCGCCTCCTTTGCCGCGCGGGGCACGCCGGGAGTTGTAGTTGCAGCCGCTCAAAGCTCCGAACTCCCCCAGACTCAATTCCCCACGGGCGTTCCTGGGGCACAACGGGGCAGAACCGGGGCGGGGACGGGACGGGGATTGGGTGGAAATCATTATAAAAACTTTTACCCCTTTGCTGGAAGGGACATGGGTGGGTTTGTATTCCTGGAGCCTGGAGGCTCATGGAAACCTCTGCTGCCTCCCTGACCTCCTGCCTAGTTGGACCTGGAGTCTTTTTCCCTCTGCAGCCTTTTAGGCAGCAACGTTAATGGGGTTTATAAAGACATGGCCTTTATGAGGAGAGCCTCTTAGGAGGTTTGTGGATCCTATGGATGCAACCTGGCAAAAAGAGAGTGGCTGAAAAAAAGATGTTAAAATATTGGGGAGAGCCCTGAGGCTCAGATCCAGTGCTGGTGGGGGCTGTAGGGACAAGGCAGTTGTACAGAACAAGGCAGAGCCGTGGGGGCACTGTGGGGCTGTGGCTCTGACTGCAGCCAAACCCCCCCATCCCAGAGGAAGGCAAAGGGCACACAGAGATCCGCAGCCCGTGCGAGTGCAGGCGCTGGGGC
>NW_020957684.1:5732-9183 GCF_003031625.1 Empidonax traillii | reverse complement strand
CCTGTGCCCTGAGGAAAGGCTGCCAGAGTTGGGGTTGCTGAGGCGGGAGAAGAGAAGGCCCCGGGGAGGCCTCAGTGCGGCCGGGCAGGAGCTGAAGGGGCCCAGAGGAAAGCTGGGACAGAGTGTTCAGCAGGGCCTGTGGGGAGAGGACAAGGGGGCACGGCTGGAACTGAAGGAGGAGGACTCAGGTTGGATTTGCTTTAGGAAGATGGTTTTTTACACTGAGGGTGTTGAAGCCCTGGCAGGGGCTGTGCAGAGAGGCTGTGGATGCCCCATCCCTCGGAACATTCAAGGCCCCATTGGACAGGGCCCTGAGCCACCAGGTCTGGTGAAAGGTTGTTTCCCCAAATGTCTGTCAGTCTGTAAGTCTCGCTGTTGACTGGATCTGAGCATGGATCCTGCAGGATGTGCAGCCTTTTCCCAGTGAAGGTTCAGTGCCATTCCATGGAGGTGGCAAGCCCCCAGCTGACTGGGGAGGCATCCCCTGTGGGGATGGAGTGGGACAGGGCCCCCTCTCTGGGGTTGTGCTCCCTGCTGCAGGGTGTCAGAGACACCAAGGAAGCTGTGGATGTGGACATGGATGGGGATCTTTAGGAGAGTATGGAGGTGGACATAGAAGAGTATGTGGAGGTGATGGAGGTGGACATGAAAGAGGAAGAAGAGATGGAAGTGGAAGAGGAAGGCGTAAAGGAAGAGTGTAGGCATTTTTAGTGTTAATATAGATAATATGCTGCACCTGTGAAAGCAACACCTCCTACTGCAGGTATAGGGATTTATAATGCTGATTTAGAGCATGTGCTGCAAGCTGGGAGAACATAGCCTTATGTTGCTAGCATAGAAAATATGCTGCTGTGGGTACACAATTTTAGGTTGCTAACTAGAGGATATGCTGCTTTGGGAAATAATTTTATGTTTCATGATCTGTTGTTGTGATGGCCTTCTGATGGTACCAGGATGAGAAAGATCTACCAAGAGAAACAGCAGCAAAACCAGATATAGAAAACAGGGTCTCAGTACCGGCTCTCAGAGTGGGAAAGGACATAAAGAATGTTAAAGAAACAGAGCTGATAGAAGAGTATTGTTAGAAAACTGGATCAAAGACTGCTGCTTGATTCCAATCAACGGCGCTCTCTGATCATCACATTGGTGTGCTGAGTTGTCCCTGCTCGCATGAAAACCCCCCAGGCAGGTGCCCTCCCAAAGGCCCCCAAACATCCCCAACATTCCCAGTGATGTCACCACTGTCCCTGGGATGTCACTGGTGTTCCCAGGGATATCCCCAGTGTCCTCTGTGATGTCACCGCTCTTCCCAGCTATGTCATTGGTCCCCAATGATGTCACCAATCTCCCTTCAATCTCACCAACATCCTCAATGATATCACTGCTGTGCCTGTGATGTCACCACTGTCCTCAGTGATGTCACCAATGTCCCTGTGATGTCACTGGTGTCCCCAGGGATGTCCACAGTTTTCCCAGTGATGTCACCACTGTCCCTCTGATATCACCGACATCCCCAATGCTGTCACTGCTGTCTCCATGATGACACCGCTGTCCCCAGTGATGTCACTGATCTCCAGTGATGTCACTGCTGTCCCAGGAGATGTCACCAATGTCCCCGATGATGTCATCAATGTCCCTGTGACCTCATCACTGTCCCTTTCATGTTGCTGGTTTCCCTGTGATGTCACTGCCATCCTCAATGATGTCACTGGTCCTCTGTGATGTCACTGATGTCCCCAGAGGTGGCACCAGTGTCCTTTGATGTCACTGCTATCCCTGTGATGTCAGCAGTCTCCAATGATGTCACTGCTGTCTCATTGGATGTCACCACTGTCCTATGTGATGTCACTGCTGTCCCCAAAGGTGGTCCCTGTGTCCCCAAAATGTCACTGCTGTCCCTATGATGTCAGCAGACTCCTGTGATGTCAGTGGTCTCCTGTGATGTCACTGCTGTACCCTCTGATGTCATCAATGTCCCCAGTGTTGTCACTGCTGTCCCTATGACATCACCACTGTCCCTTTGATGTCATCAATGTCCCTGTGATGTCAACAGTCTCCAGTGATGTTACTGCTGTCCCCACAGGTGTCACCACTGTGTCCTGTGATGTCACTGCTGTCCCCAGGGGTGGTCCCTGTGTCCCCAATGATGTCATCAGTTCCCTGTGATGTCACTGGTCCCCAATGATGTCACCGATGTCCCTCTGATGTCACCGCTATCCCCTGTGATGTCACCAGTGACACTGATAATGTCTCTGGTGTCTCTGTGGTGTTATCACTGTCCCCTGTGATGACAAGAATGTCCCCAATGATGTCCTGCTGTCTCTGTGATGTCACCACTGTGTCGAGCCACGACATCATGTCCCCGTCATGTCACTGATGACAGTGATGTCCCTGTGACATCATGGCTGTCCCTTTGTTGTCAGCAGTCCCCTGTGATGTCACTGATCTCTAGTGATGTTACCCATCTCCCTGTGATGTCACCACTGTCCCCTGTGATGTCAACAATGATCTTGATGATCTCACTGGCATCATTGTGATGTCACCCCTGGCCTTGTGAAGTCACTGAAGTCCCCTGTGATGTCACCAATGTCCCTGTGACATCACGGCTGTCCCTTTGTTGTAAACAGTCCCCTGTGACGTCACTGGTCCCAATGAGGTCATTGCAGTCTCTGTGATGTCACCACTGTCCTTTGTGGTGTCACCAATGTTTCTGATTATGTCACTGCTTTCTCTGTAATGTCACCCTTGTCCTTGTAAAGTCACCAATGTCCCCATTGATGTCACCGATGTCACTGTGACATCACGACTGTCCCTTTGTTTTCACCAGTTCCCTCTGATGTCACTGGTCCCCAGTAATGTCATGGATGTCCCTGTGATGTCACAAGTGTCACCAATGATGTCACTGATGTCTCTGTGGTGTCACACCTGGCCTTATGCAGTCACTGATGTCCCCTGTGATGTCACCAATGTCCCTGTGCCATCACAGCTTTCCCATTATGGTCGCCAGTGCCTTGTGATGTCACCAATGTCTCTGATGATGTCACTGATGTCTCTGTGATGTCACTAATGTCCCCAGAGGTGGCACCATGTCCCCGTGAGGTCACTGATGTCCCTGTGATGTCACGAGATGCCTTTGACTTCACTGATATCTCTGGGACATCATGGGTGTCCCTTTGTTTTCACCAGTCCCCTGTTGTGGTGGTTTTGCCCTCCAGCCAGCCCCTGGGGCTGAGGATGGTTTTGTCTGGGTGAATTTCCAGAGAAAAAGCCAATCAAAACTTTAGTAACGCCTTTGCTAATTACATATTTAAGAAAACGGAAGAGAAGGTTGGTGGCACAGTTGAAATTAGGAGCAGTTGAAATTGGTGGCAGTTGAAATTAGGGAGCCATGTAGGGAGAGAGAGGCAGGCCCCAGGTGGGGGCCAGGCCTCCCTCCTCCCCCGGCCCTGGG
>NW_020957684.1:0-1534 GCF_003031625.1 Empidonax traillii | reverse complement strand
GCCCAGGCCCTTCTGCTGGGGGTCCCTGCAGAGCTGAGCAGATCCAGGTCACCTCCCATTGCTCTGCCAACCCCCTGGGCCTGCTCTGGCCCTGCAGGTCCTTGCCCTGCTCCCAAGGGCTCTGGGGGTGCTTCATGCTCAGGCCTTGGGCTTTAGAGCTCAGGCTGGGGATTGGGCAGAACTTTGGCAGGTTTGTTGTTCTGCTGGCAGAGTCTGGGTCATGATGAGGGGAAGAGCTTTTTGGGCTGGGTCGGGATTAAAGCTTGGCTTTTCATAATGACAATGCAGGTTTGGGATTTTGTTGTCATTGGAAGACAAATAAGAGTCTGGAGTTCTGTTTTTGGGGTTTTTTTTTCTAGCTTGGAATTCTAGCAGTGGATTCCTTTCCGTGGGAGGGGCAGCATTTCTGGGTAGTGTTGAGATTACAAAGAGAGTAACGGTCCATCAGTAATGTTTGCACAGTCAGTGTTTCAGCACTCTAAACATTCCCTGAAACTGTTTTTATCTCATCAAAATCTTTCATATTTATTGGACATTTCCTTTTCCCTCACCCAAATACCCCATCTATTTTTTCCCAGTTTTCCTGACCTCCTCAAAACCTTTTCTCTGTGCAGGGTCACCTTTATGATGACCCTCCTGACCCCTGATCATCTGCCTGCCCTCCTTGGCCAGTCCGTTCCTGGGGACAGCCCTGGCAGCCCAGCCCCCAAGGGCACAGGATGTGCTGCTGTGCTGGAGAGGACCCTCCTCAGCCTGTGCAGCAGGGCTGGAGGTGGGGGATTCCATGCCCCTCCCCAGCTGGGCCCTTCCTGCCTCTCACACTTGGGCACTGGAGCTGCCCCGGGGGCATCTCTGGGGCTGTGGCCACCCCTGGGACTGCTCTGGGAAGTCATGGCCTGAAGACATGAGTGTGGATTTTGGGAGAGAGTGGAAACCTCTGCAGAAAAGAACTCTTGGTAATTGCTCATGGCTTCCTGTCCAATATTTCAAGGGTTATTTATTTTTTATTTTTTAAATTTTAAGTAATTTTTTTCATAGTTTTGTTCACTGAAAAACCAAACCCATATTCTATGACCTGATTCACTCACTGTATGAACAGCTTTTTACAGCTACTTATCAATATAAAGTTCCTCCCAATGTTTCAAATGAAGAAATATTGCTCAGAAGAGCTCCTGAATGTTTTGAACATATTCCATATCTCTGATTTTGCCTCTTTTCCACCTCAGCCCTGTGGGGTGTCACCTGCTCTGCCCTGTCTGAGATGCCCCACGGCCTGAGGGATGGACAAGGCAATTGTGATTGTTCTTGGCTGGTTTGTGACCACTGTCCTGGGGAAGCTTTCCCAGGGTGTGCAGCACATGGCAAAGACCAGACCCTGCTCTGCTGCTCCTTCCCATCCCTCCCAGGAGGGCTGGTTTTGTGAGGAGCCTGCAGAGCCCCCACCCTGCCCACTCCCACCCTGCAGCTCAACCCTGGGCTTTTCCCTCCCTGGCACTGCCCAGTGCAGCCCCTCCCTGGTCCCCCCATGGCCCTG
>NW_020957683.1:12665-23187 GCF_003031625.1 Empidonax traillii | reverse complement strand
GTGGTTTCTCAAATCATAGTTTCAAAGGTGGATTTGGGCTCATGGGATTCCCAGAATTCCCAAGGATTTGGGACACAGCTCCATCTGCTCCTGGCAGGGCAGAGCTGCAGTGATCCCTTGAAGGATGGGGGAGAAGGAGCAGGAGAAAAGGGGACAGGACACAGGGAATGGCTTCATAGAGGAAAAGGGGAGATTTGGGGGGGATCTTGGGAAGGAATTGCTGGCTGGGAGGGTGGGCAGGCCCTGGCACAGGTTGGGCAGAGAAGCTGTGGCTGCCCCTGCATCCCTGGAAGTGTCCAAGGCCAGGTTGGAGCAGCCTGGGCTGGTGGAAGGTGTCCCTGCCCACGGCAGGGGGTGGGATGGGATGATTTTTGAGGTCATTTCCCACCCAAACCATTCCATCGTTCCACGGTTCCCCTGATCCTGGTTGGTCTGTCCCAATCCAGCTGCACTTTAATCCTTATTTTCACAGGGACAGGAAATTCCAGAGCTTGGCAGCTCCGTCCTCCCCACGTGTCTCAATCCCCCCTCCCGGAGCTGTGACACTTCCCTGCCCAGGAATGGTGATTTATGGGAGAATCCCAAAAAAGCCAATGACTCAAGGCTTGAGGAAACCAGGAAACCAAACCCTCTAATTCACTCAAGATGCTCGGCGACTTTTCACCTACTTTGCAACTGCCCAAAATAATCCCAATTACTGTCTGTGGTCAGGGGGGAGGAACCAGCAGCTCCAGAGGGCCCAAACCTGGATCTGGAGCGTTTTATCCCTGCAGTTTCCAGGCGAGAGGGGCAGGAATTTACCCAGGATTGCCCCGAGCCCGGTGGAGGTGCCTCCCTTTTCCGAATCCTTCCGGAGAAGCCACGTTTGGGATTTGCAGACCCAAGGAAGGTTTCCAGGCAGACTTTGTTCCACCACCTGGAAAAAAAAAAACAGGGAATTGGTTGCTCCAGGTCCGAGCTGAGTCGTGGGTGATGTCACATCCCCACTTTCTTCTTTTGGAGGGGGAATTGTTTCATTTTTGGGGCTCCAAAAGCCTGAAAAAGAGTCCTTTGTTTTGCCCAGCAGCAAGTGCCGTGTGCTCACCTATCCCAGCTCCCACTTTCCCAGGGCCGTCCGTGGGAAGATCCTCTCTCTGTTCCGTAAATCCCCTCCTCGGAGAGGTTGAACTGTCTCAGGTTGCTAAAAAATTGGGAATTTGCCCCATTTCCTCCCCCCCCATCCCAGTCTGTGTCCCACGGGCTGCCTTTTCCTGCTTTTCCTCGAGCTCCCCAAAACTCCGGGATGGGCGATGGAGGGGAAGGAGCTGAGAACTGCAGAGCCATGGAAAGTGGGATCAGGGAGGGGAGAATGGCTCGGAAAGGGCTTTTCAGGGAATGGCGCCAGCCAGTGTTTGAGGGAAGAGCGAAAATAAGGGAAGAAGGAGAAACTGGAGGTTTGGCTGCTCCAAAATTCAAATTGTGCCCTTTGTCTCTGGATCAGAAACCCCCCCAGGGCTCCTGTGGCTGCTCGGGAGCTCCAGGGGGATAAAGCTGGAAAAATCCCTCATCCCAACTCCCTGGAATGCCACAACTAAAGCAGCCAACAAAGAGAAAAATTAGTAATTGTTGTTAATTATATTAATTGCTAAGTGTTATTACTCGTTATTAATGTTATGTAATATTAAATTTATTAATGCTATCAGTTGTTACATGTTATTAATTGTTCTTAATGTCATTTAATGTTATTTTTAATAATGCTGATTGTGAAACATTATTATTCATTCTTAATGTCATTTGATATTAAATTTGTTAATGCTATCAATTATTGCGTGTGATTACTTGTTATTAATGTTACTGAATACTAGTTTTTAAAATGTTGTTAATTGTTAAATGTTATTAATAATTATTTATGGGTTTATATTACCTTTATTAATGCTATCAATTGTTAAATGTTATTACTTGTTCTCGATGTTATCGAATATTAATTTTCAACAATGTTATTAATTGTTAAATGTAATAATTTATTTGTAATGTTATTTAATATTAAATTTATTAATGCTATCCATTGTTACATGTTATTAATTGTTATTAATGTTATTGAATATTAATTTAACAATGTTATTAATTTATAAATGTTATTACCCAATACTAATGTTATTTAATATTATTTTTATTAGTGCCATCAATTGTTACATGTTATTACTTGTTATGTTATTGAATATTAATTTTAATGTTATTAATTGTTAAATGTTATTATTCTCTATTAATGTTTTAATATTAATTTTATTAATGCTATCAATTAAATGTGATTACTTGTTAATAATGTTATTAAATATTATTTTAATACTGTTATTAATTGTTACATGTCATTACTTACTACTATTGGTTTTTAATATTGGTTTTATTAATGTTATCACTTGTTAAATGTAATTACTTGTTATTGATGTTATTGAATATTAATTTTCACCAATGTTATTAATTGTTAAATGTTGTTATTCATTCTTAATGTTATTTAGTATTAAATTTATCGATGCTATCAATTGTTATGTGTGATTACTTGTTATGAATGTTGTTTAATATTAATTTTAATAATGTTAATTGTTAAATGTTGTTATTATTCATTATTAATGTTATTTAATATTAAATTTATTTATGCTATCAATTGTTAAATGTGATTACTTATTATCAATGTTATTGAATATTAATTTTAATAGTGTTATTAATTATTAAATGTTATTACTTACTACTACTGTTTTTACTATTAATTTTATTAATGCTATCAATTGTTACATGTGATTATTTGTTATTAATGTTATTGAATATTAATTTAACAATGTGAATAGTTTATAAATGTTATAAGTCACTATTAACGTTATTTATTATTAATTTTATTAATGCTATCAGTTGTTACATGTGGTTACTTGTTATCGTTGTTACTGAATACTAATTTTCAACAATATTATTAATTGTTAACTGTTATTCATTCTTAATGTTATTTACTATTAAATTTATTAATGCTATCAATTGTTACACGTGATTACTTGTTATACTATTATTGAATATTTGAATATATCTTAATAATGTTATTAATTGTTAAATGTTATTATTCACTATTAATGTTATTTAATATTAATTTTATCAATGCTGTCAATTGTAAATGTGATTACTCATTAATAATAAGTAATTTAATATTAATTAACTCATTATTAATGAGTAATTTAATATTAATTTCATTAATGCTATCAATTGTTCCATGTGATTACTTGTTGTGTTATTGAATATTAATTTTAATAATGTTATTAAATATTAAATAATAATAATAATTAATATGTTATTGGAATTACATATTCATACATTCTAATTAATATTATATAATATATTAATAAATTTTAATTATATAATATATATTATATAATATATATTATATAATATATATTATATAATGTATATCATATAATATATATTATATGATATATTATATGATTATTAATAATTATAATAAGTAATATTTAATAATAAATGCATTATTGCTGTTGTTAAATGTTATTATTAATGTTATTGGCTATCATTATTAATGTTATTGATTATTAATGTTATTAACTATTCTTAGTTACTAGTTACTCATTATGAATGTTATTGGCTGTTATTAATTGCTGTGTTCTCAGTGTTTGAAGGTGATCCCTGGGTTTGGGATGCAGCCCTGCTCCTGGGGACACACTCCCTGCGGTGTCACAGCCTCCACCACTCAGGACCGTCGGGCTGACGACATTCCCAGCGGGAAAGGAAATCCAGCCCTTGCAGAAAGGGCAGGGATCCCACGCAGATGGAACGTGGACAGGGCTGTGGTTCCACAGGAGATTCCTGGACGTGCCAGTCACTCCCAGAAACGTGGTCAAGATGCTAAAAAGGCAGCAAATTATGGATTTTTTCCCTTCTTTTTCCCTTGCTTTTCTTAGCCCAGGCACGGCACCGAAAATTCCTCGAGGGAGAGTTTTCTGCTGGTGGCTGGAGGTGCTTTTGATGTGGCAGCCGGGGTTGTTCCCTCGGGATTAGGGGATAATAAAGGATTGTGTGCAGGGACAATGGACCTTGGCAGGCTGGGAGAGATGGGAATGTTCAGCCTGGAGAAGAGAAGGATCCAAGGAGAGCTGAGAGCCCCTGGCAGGGCCTAAAGGGGCTCCAGGAGAGCTGGAGAGGGACTGGGGACAAGGCATGGAGGGACAGCACACAGGGAATGGCTTCAACCTGGAAAAGTGAAGGTTTAAATGGGATATTGGGAAGGAATCGCTGGCTGTGAGGGTGGGGAGGCCCTGGAATGAATTTCCCAGAGAAGCTGTGGCTGCCCCTGGATCCCTGAGTTTTTCCCCCCAAAATAACCCTTTTCCCCCCTCCCACCCCACAAGAACACACCTTGCCCAAAAGCAGCGTCGGGAGAACCGGGATCAGAAACATTCCAACACCAACATTCCTGCCACGGGGCACGAGACAAGCAGAAGCCAGACTTGGAGGTGGGGGCTCAGCCAAGGCTCGAGCAGACGTGGATTGTACAGCAACAACAAACGTTATTTGTTTACCTCCCCCCACCCCATAAAACCCCAGCGTGGAAACAACGAAGGGAGCTCCCAAATTACCGCCCAGGAACCGCTCCACTCGTTAAACATTACGAGCCCAGAGCCAGAGGGGTGGGGGGAAAGGGGAGAGAAGCCAGGAGGGAGAGATTCGTCTGCAAACAAAGCCTTTTTTTATAGAAATGTGGGATTAAAGGGGTCGTGGGAGGGCACAGAAACCCCGCAGGGCAGAGCAGAGAGGGCAGAGCTGCCCCTGGGGGAGTTGAGCTGGGGTGAGGTTGGAGTTGGGTCAAAAAAAAAGGATGAAAAGGTTGTCAGGAAAGCTGGGTTTGTACCAAAACCTCTGGAATTGCAGACGGGAGATCACCAGGAGGGTCTGGGGCTTCAAAATCCAATTCCAGCCCGAGCTGAAAATTGCTCCTTGTCCAACCCATCTCACGGATGTTGGGAGCCTTTAGGGAGCAGTGCGAGCACCCCAAGGGACCTGGGGGGGGGAAAGCTCCATTTTCCAGCGTTATTTCCACCCAGGAGCACCTTGGAGCTGCAGGAATGAGGGTTGGGAATGGCCTTGGGTGCTGCTGGGACTTCCCTCCTCGGCTGCCAAACCAGCAGGATGTGAATCCGTAAATGATGGAGGGAGAGCTGGAAGAGTGAAAAAGGTGGAAATGCTTTCATTTCCCGCTCTTCTGTTTCATTTTTGGAGGTTTGTTTTGTTTTGTTTTGTTTTTTGATTTTGGTTCTTTTTTTGGTTGGGATTGTTCTCCAAGGGCAGGGGGAGCACAGGTTGAAGCGGGAGCAGGACCACGGAGACCTCCAATCCATGAGCATTTCCAGGACTGTTGGTACCAAAAGTCGCTCAGGGGAGATGAATTACACTCACGTTTATCATCCCAAGGGATTTGGGGGTGGAAGCTCCATTTTCCAGCGTTATTTCCACCCAGGAGCACCTTGGAGCTGCAGGAATGAGGGCTGGGAACTTCCCTGCTCAGCTGCCAAATCAGGTCCCACAGCGGGATGTGGCTCCACAACTCCTGGAGGGAGATGGGGATTGGTACAAGGGGTGGGAATACTTTGATTTTCGGCTCTTCTGTTCCGTATTTTATTGGGTTTTTGTTTTTCTCTGAGGCAGGGGAAGTACAGGGTGAAAGATTAAAGGACAATTATTAATTAGGTTTTTAAGGAATTAATGGAGGACATGGAGACCTTCAATCCACCCTAAGATCCATCAGGGACAAACAGACTCCTGAAAAACCTCATCCCAAGGCTCCTCATTCCCATTTTAGGAGCAAAGATCATGATTTATATTAGTTTCTCCTTTTATCTCCTTCTTTTCCCTTTGTCTTTCTTATTTTTCTTATTTTCTCTTTATTTTTCTTCTTTTTCCTTTATTTTTCTTACTTTCTCTCTTTTCCCTTTATTTCTTTTTTATTTTTCTTATTTTCTCTTTATTTTTCCCACTTTCTCTTATTTTTCTAATTTTTCTTGTTTCTTATTTTTCCTTTTTTTTCTTATTTCCTTTTTATCTTCATTATTTTCTCTTCTTTTTTTTCTTATTTTCTCTTTAATTGTCTCATTTTATCCTATTTTTCTTTTCTCCATTTTTTCTTATTTCCTTTTTTATTTTCTCTCTTTTCTATTTTCTCTTTATTTTTCTTATTTCCTTTTTACTTTTCTTATTTTATCTTTACTTCTCTTTCTCTTATTTTTCTTATTTTCCCATTTTTCTTATTTTTCACCATTTTTCTTATTTCCTCTTTATTTTCCTTATTTTGTCTTTCTTTTTCTTGTTTTCTCCTAATTTCTCCTACGTTTCTTTTTTCTTATTTGCTCTTAAATTTTCTTATTTTATATTCCTTTTCCTAATTTGTCCCTTTTTTCTTATTTTCTTTTTCATTTTCAATCTTTTTTCTCTTTATTTTTCTTCTTTTCTCTTTATTTTTTCTTACTTTCTCTTTTTTCTTCTTATTTCCTTTTAATTTTTCTTATTTTTTCTTATTTCTTTTTTATTTTTATTTTCTTTACTTTTTTCTTATTTCCTTTTTTTAATTCTCTCATAATTTTTTCTTATTTTCCCTTTATTTCTCTTACTTTCCCTTATTTTTCTTATCTTCCCCTTTTTCTTATTTTCTTCTTTTTTCTTATTTCCTTTCCATTTTTATTTTCTGTCCTGTTTCTCATTTTCTCTTTATTTTCTTTATTTTCTCTTTATTTTTTCCTAATTTTTTTCCTTTTCTCTCTTTTCTTTTTTAAACTTATCTTTCTTCTTTTCTCCTTTTTTTCTTTTTTCTTTTTTCTTTTTTTATTTTCTCTTTTCTCCTCTTTATTTTTCTTACTTTCTCTTTATTATTTCCTATTTTCTCTTTATTTCTCTTCCTTTCTCTTGCTTTTCTTATTTTCTCTTTTTTCTCATTTGCTTTCTATTTCTCTTTTTATTCCTCTTTTTCCTGATTTTCTCTTTAGTTTCCTTATTTTCTCTCTTTTTCCTTCTCCATTATTTCTCACTTTCTCTTTTTTCCTTATTTCCTTTTTATTTTTCTTTTTTATTTTTTCTCATTTCCTTTTTTAATTACTTTTTCATATTTTCCCTTTATTTCTCTTACTTTCCCTTATTGTTCTTATTTTCTCTTTTTTCCTGTTTCCTTTCTATTTTTCTTTTTTCTCTTTATTTTCCTTTTTTTCCCTTTATTATTCCTTATTTTCCCTTTATTCCTTATTTTCCCTTTATTATTCCTTATTTTCTCTTCATTTTTCTTATTTTCTCTTTATTATTCCTTATTTCCCTTTATTATTCCTTATTTTCCCTTTATTCCTTATTTTCCCTTTATTATTCCTTATTTTCTCTTAATTTTCCTTATTTTCCCTTTATTATTCCTTATTTTCCCTTTATTCCTTATTTTCCCTTTATTATTCCTTATTTTCTATTTATTATTTCTTATTTTCTCTTTATTATTCCTTATTTTCCCTTTATTATTCCTTATTTTCCCTTTATTCCTTATTTTCTCTTCATTTTTCTTATTTTCTCTTCATTTTTCTTATTTTCTCTTCATTTTCCTTATTTTCTCTTTATTATTCCTTATTTCCCTTTATTATTCCTTATTTTCTCTTCATTTTTCTTATTTTCTCTTTATTATTCCTTATTTCCCTCCAGTTTTGGGCATCTCCAGGTCAGATCCCCCCATGGGAATTCATTCCCCAGACCCCAGTGATTCTAAAAAATTCCTGAAAATTCATTCTGACGGAAATTAAATGTTTTCTTTCCATCTCAAAGTAATTGGGGGGGGGGGGGTCTTTTTGGTGTTCCCAAAAATATCTCGGAGCAAATCTCACATCAGGGATTTGCTTCACATCAGGACATCGAATCGTTTTGTTCCCAAAAAGGTCTGACCAGAGGAATTCCACATTTTCTAAGGGGTTTCTTTTCCTTTCCTTGGTTTATTTTGGAGGGTTTTCCTTTCCCAAAGAGCTCCCTGGTGACACCAAACCCTGCTCAGGGAAACTCTGCGTTTTACCACATTTTAACCATAAAAAAAACCCCAAAATTCCAGGCAAATCCCAGTGTTTTACCTGGCACAGGCTGAGACCTTCCCTTGATGGCTTTACACTGCAAGAGAGCGGGTTTGGGTGGGATTCTGGGAAAGAATTCCTCCCTGTGAGGGTGGGGAGAGAATTCCCAGAGAAGCTGTGGCTGCCCCTGGATCCCTGGGAGTGTCCAAGGCCAGGTTGGAGCAGCCTGGGATAGTGGAAGTGTCCCTGCCCATGGCAGGGGGTGGGACTGGATGGCTTTAAGATCCCTCCCAACCCAAAGCATTCCAGGATTCCATGACTCCAGGCTGGCACAGATCCCTCCTTCCCGCTTTTCCACCACAGGCAAATGGACCCTCTTTAAACCAAGCAGTGTTTGAATCCCAAAATCCACTCTCCCAGGTTGCTCCAATTCCATCCCAGCTCCTCCCCACCCTCCCAGCCAACAATTCCTTCCTAATTAACGATCTTTGAACTATCTGGGTTCATTTCATCCCATTTATCCCTGTTTTGAGGCCTTTGGGATGCAGGATCCCCATCCCCGCTCCCGGCCCTGCTCCAGCCCATCAATCCCAGGGCAGTTAAACCCCACATTTCCCAGAGCACAGCTCAGGACCATCATTCCAACCAGGCAGTCTGGATTCTCCATCACATCCAGGCGATGGAGAGGCTGATCCACCCACAGGGGTTTTTCCAAGGGGGCTGGGGGAGCAGGGAAGGTGTGTTTGGGATCCCGCTGGGTTTTTTCCACCCTCCGCCCCAGCAGCTGTTTTTTCCTTGCTTTTATTCCCTTTTCCTTGCTCAGCTCCCCGTCCATAAAGACAAACAGCTGGAATCAAAGCCTGGTACTGGAGAAGTAGCATTTAATGGGCTCCAGAGCTGCGGCTGCTCCTTAATGGGAAGCAGATTTCATGGAATGAGGCAGCCTAGCATGGCTCGTGCACCCACCAGCGCTCCAGGAGGGCATTCCCTCCTCCAGGCCCTCTCCAGCCTCTGCTCCTCCTTGGGAAGGGCGAAGACTTGGACATGAGGGCCTGGAATTCCTTCCTGTGGGTTCCCAGAGGTCACCAAAGGGGAGTTTTCCCAGTGCCAGGAAAAAGGCAAGGAGAGGATGGACCCCTGTGCTCTGACCCACCCCAGGTTGGGGTTTGGGTCTCCCTGGATTTCACTGGGCATGGAGGAAATGAACTTGTGAAGACCAGATATTGTGGAATCCCCATCCCTGGGAGCGTCCCAGGCCAGGCTGGACAGGGTTTGGAGCAGCCTGGGATAGTGGGAGCTGTCCCTGCCCGTGGCAGGGGATGGCACTGGATCATCCTTAAGGCCCTTCCCACCCAAACCAGTCTGGGATTCCCTGATTCCAGGAGCCTGAGGCTTGGGGAGATGAAGGATCATGGAGGAGGGTCCGATCTCAAGTGCTGCTCCAGCTGCACTAGAGCCTGGATGGATCCAGAGCCCTTTTCCCTGTTTTATCACCCATTCCAACATTTCCCCTCAGCTCCCCTCCTTGGCTGGGATTCATTCCCGGTTTGTGGCTGTCAGAGTCTGTTTCCTGGGGGATTAGACAAGCCCAAGCCTTCCAATCCCACCCTCCCTGGAGTCTCCAGTCTCCCAGACACCTCATCCCTCTTCCCTGAATTTCCTCCAGCCCCTCCAGTTCTTCAGGAAGTTGCCCAAAATTACCTGTCTGGGGCAGGTCCCCCCCATCTCCTGGTTGGGATGGAGGTGGGGGAGGCAGGAATGAGGGAATAATCCTCTCAAAATCCCATCCCTTGGGAGGGAATTCCAGCTGGGAATTATCCAGTCTCCCCGTGCAGTTCCCTGTGCTGAGGACACGAGGGGGACGATCCCAGTTGACAGGATTTGGGTTTTCTGGTGCTTGTGGAGCTGGAGCTGAAGGAAATCTCAGCTGTCCAGTGCCAATGTGGCTATTTTTAGGCATTTTACTGGCAGAGAAAACCTTGGAGTTTCAAATCCTTGATTATTCAACTACTGAAAAAAAATATATATATATATATAAAAGCAGCCCAACATTATATTATTATTATTATTTATTATTATTATTTCTATTTTGTTTTCCTCAGTTGCATAACTCCTAAATAAAGGAATGATCTGGAAGGGTCTGACTCCAATTGTTCACTGGAGGGGCAAAGGAGGGATGGGAAGGAGGGAGGAGGGTCCACATCTTCCCAACATTCCAGCCCCGAAGGGGGAGACCTCCCACCTCCCCAGTGACCTTCCTGCCCCTCTCTGGAGCCGCTGGGCAGCTCCAAATCCCGGGACAGGCCCATCCCAGCCCCTCGGAGGTGACTCATCCCAACAGGTGCCAATTGTTCTCTGTTCACTTCGGAGCAGGACAATGAATCCAGGCTTTGTTTTCCATGGACATTGCAAGCAGATGACTCTTCCCACCGTGTTTTCCTTGGCAAATCACGCAGAGATTGTAAATCTCC
>NW_020957683.1:10964-12644 GCF_003031625.1 Empidonax traillii | reverse complement strand
TCCCGGGACAGGCCCATCCCAGCCCCTCGGAGGTGACTCATCCCAACAGGTGCCAATTGTTCTCTGTTCACTTCGGAGCAGGACAATGAATCCAGGCTTTGTTTTCCATGGACATTGCAAGCAGATGACTCTTCCCACCGTGTTTTCCTTGGCAAATCACGCAGAGATTGTAAATCTCCTGCTTGTTCTGGGGGTTATTTTTCCCCTTTTCCACCAAATCCTATTTGTCTTCCTTTGCCCCAGGCAGAGGAACAACCTCGAATCTGCTCCAAAGGGGGAAAAAAAAAAAAGGGGGATCAAGAGGTTTCTGCCTCCTCCATCCACCTAAAGTGCCCTGGATCCATGTTTTTCATACCCATGGGATGATATTTTCCAGAGAAAACCTCCAAGAGGTCCCAAGATCGAGGTAGGAGAACAGAGGAATTTCTTTCACACTGTTCTGAGAAGGACCAAGAGGGAGGAAGGGCCCGGATTTGGGAAATGGGGCTGGAATTCCCAGCCAGGATGGCAGACCTTGGTGAGCTCTGGATGCAAATGGATGGCAGACCTGAAGGGGAAAAGGGGGGGAAAAGACCAAAGAGGGGGAAAAGACCAAAAAAAGGGGGAAACCAAAGGGAAGGGAAAGGAAACAGCCTCGAGTTGTGCCTTTCCAACCCAAACCATTCCAGCAAACCCCCCACGGCCACCAAGCCTTTCCCAAAGGTAAAGGGACATTCCACGGCCTGATCCGTGATCTCCTGCAAAGTCCTGCTTGTCCAGGGAGCCTGGGACAGGAATGGGAAAAGCAGGAGGGACAAACGAAGCTCCTTTTCCTGCTGGAAGTGGATCCCGAGCGGAGCCAAACCCGGCACTTCCCCCCCTGCCCTTCGTGGGGGTCTCCAACCTGACCCAAACCCCCCTGGAATGGCTCCGGGAGCTCAGCTGGTGATCCCAGAATTCCAGAGCCCAGGGAACAGCCCTTGGATTCACCACAACCCTCCCTGGGCACGTTCCAGGGGGACATTCCAGCAGTTTTCCGGCTCCTCCAGCTCGGGGGGCTGAGCCCAAACACAACGGGAGTGTCAAAAGCTCAGCCCCAGGAAATCAGGAAAGGGCAGGAAATAAAAGGGAATCAAAGAAAAGGAAAGAATATTTTATGAATTAAAATTAAATACAATAAAAGGAAATAAAACTAAAGGAATTGAAAAGAAATGAAATAAAAAGGGAAATAAAAGAAAATAAAATGAAATAAAATATGCACTAAAGTAAAATGAAATGAAAGAAAATAAAAGTAAAATTAAAAAAAATAGAATAAAATGAAATAAAATATGAACTAAAATGAAATAACATGAAATAAAGTAAAATGAATTAAACAAATAAAATAAAGAAAATAAAAATAAAACAAAATAAAATAAAAATAAAGAAAATAAAATGAAAATATGAACTAAAGTAAAATGAACTAAATTGTAATTAAAAAAGAAAATAAAAACAAAACAAAAAAATAAAATGAAATAAAATTAACTAAAGTAAAATGAACTAAAATTCAATAAAATAAAGAAAATAAAAACAATAAAAAATAAAAATAAAATGAAAGGAAAGAAAAAATGAACTAAAATTAAATATAATGAAATAAAATGAAGAAAAATGAAATTAAAAAATAAAATAAAATTAAATAAAGATGAACTAAAATGTCATAAAGTA
>NW_020957683.1:6632-10412 GCF_003031625.1 Empidonax traillii | reverse complement strand
AAAAAAGAATAAAAAATAAAATAAAATAAAATTAAAGAAACAAAACCAAACCAAACTAAGGTAAAATAAAACCAAAAATAAACCAAAACAAAATAAAACACGAAATGAAATGAAATCAAATGAAATGAAATCAAATGAAGAAAATAAAAACAAAATAAAAAAATAAAATCAAAAATAAAATAAAACAAAAATAAAATATAACAAAACAAAATAAAGTAAAACAAACCAAAGCCAAATAAACTAAAATAAACCAAATCAAATCCCGTGAGCCAGAGCAGGGTGCCGGGTGCAGGTGCTGGGGACGTTCCAGGTGGATTCTCCAGTTGGGAATTGCCGTGTCCATGCTGGGAGCAGTTCAGGCCTGGGGGAGGCGATTCCTTCTCCACGTTCTGAGGGATGCAGAGCCAGCAGCGCTTCCCAAAATCCCAGCCCCGGAGCCTGCAGGTGTCCCAGCTCAGCTGAAAGGCTTCACCAGCTTCATGGCAGCGTAGTTCTGGCAGGGAGAACAGGGAGGAGTGATGGGAATGGGACATGGATTCCTCCAGGGCACAGGGATGGCCCTGCCCCAATCCCAGCCCACGGGGACAAGCAGGAAAAATCCCATTCCCACTTACGAGGAGGGGGAAAAACCCCTCCCAAAGCAGCTTTTCCTGCCTCCAGGAGCAGCTCCCGGTCAGAAATGGTCCCTTCCAACCCCAACCATCCCGGGATCCAACAGACCCCAACACCAGCAGTCGCTCCTGGATTTTGGCCTCTCCTCCCAGCAGTCCTTGAGATGAATTTCCAGCTCCTCAAACCCTGGGAAGGGCTTTGGCACCTCCCCAGCAGCACCATTCCGGTGCCCAGGGGTTCTTCCAGCGGGGCAGGAGGCACTTCCAGCCATCTGTGCCTCCTCCTCTCCCCTGGATCCCGCTGCTCCTTCCCCTCCAGCGCTTCCCAAAACCCCCCAGGCTGGATTCACCACTGGATTCACCACCCAAACCCTGACCCTGCATCCTGACAGCTCCTTCTTCCCACCACACTCCCCCAGAACCAGTGACCTCGCCCACTCTTCCCGCTGAGTTGGACCCTTTGGAAAAGGTCCTTGAGCATCCCCAGGACTTTTTCTGGAGAGCAGAGCTTTGCACAGGCCTGGAATCACTCCAGAGGAGGGCTCTCCAGCCCTGTCCCATCCTCATTAACTCCAAGTCCAAACCCAGCCTGCAGCTCCCTGGAACGTCTCCAGAGGCTCTGCCAAAGGCAGGGAAGCCAAACCTGCTCCGGATTTTTTTCCCTGCCACTTCAGCACCGTCCCCGTGTTCACCACGGACACGGCCCCAGGTGCCACATCCACAGGATTTCTGGACACTTCCAGGGCTGGGCACTCCAAACCTCCCTGGGCAGCCCCTCCCAACCCTTTCCAGGGGGAATTTTCCATAATATCCCACCTGCCCCTCCCCTGGCACAGCTGGAGGCCGTTCCCTCTCCTCCTGTCCCTGTTCCCTGGGAGCAGAGCCCGACCCCCCCCGGCTCCCCCCTCCTGTCAGGGATTGCAGAGCCAGAAGGTCCCCCCTGAGGCTCCAGCCCCTCCATGTCCTTCTTGTGAGGGGTCCAAAACCAACCCCAGAATTCCAGGGGCCTCAGCAGTGCCTGGCACAGGGAGAAGTTCAGGGCTGACGTGGAAAATGGGGTGTCACAGGGGCATTTCAGCCTTTTTTCCATGGAATTCCTTCCTTAAGAGAGGACACAGCAGTGCCATGGTCAGGAATAAGCTGTGCTCACCCCCCTCATCAAACCACAGTGACACACAGCCCCAAATGCACATTTAGGACATTTGGGAAGAGCCACAGCTAAAGCAGCTCTGATCCCACCCCCACCACGACCTGCACAGTTTGGAATCCTCTCCTCCCATTCCATACCTGGCACAGGATGTTCCACCACTCCTAAAAAAAAAACCCAAACTGGAAACAAATCCCAGGGCGAGATTTGGGGAGAAAAGACACAAAAACCCCTAAAAACCAACCAACCAATGCCTGAGCAGAAGCATCCCCATGAATTACAACATGGAGCAGCTTCTCCGGCGCTTTTCCAACCAGGATTTCTAATAATGCCATAAATCCAGTCGGGGCACTTTCCCAGAAGTCATTAAAAAGCCCCCAGTGACAAATAACCTCAGAATTAATGATCCATCATCTGTCCCTCCAAGTCCAGCCTCCCAAACGCTCCTGGTGTTCGGGATTGGACCGGTTGTGTCCTGGAAAGGAGGAGTTCTGTGCCCAGGGCTCAATTTGGGATCGGCAGGTGTGGAAAGCCGAGCAGGATCATCACTCAGGGAGCGGGAATTGGGATCAGTGGCCACGGGAGCAGCACAGGGATCACTGAACAACTTCCCGGGGTTCCTGAGTGCAGTCACATCCAGCTGGGAGCACAGCTGGATTTTGCTGTGGGGGGAGCCACTCAAACCTTCCCAATAATCATCATTTTGGGGAGATGCTTCAGCGTATTCCCAAAATCTTACATCACAGCCAGGTTGGACAGGACTTGGAGCAGCCTGGGATGGTGGGAGGTGTTACTGGTGGGATTTATGGTCCCCTCCAACCCAAACCATTCCACGATTCCATGACACTCCACTTCCAGCCCAAGGTGTTCACCCAGCCATTCCCACAGCAGGAGGGAGAGCTCCACTCAGCCATGGAAACATTGGAATTGGTGGGATTTAATGTCCCCCGCCCCAACCCAAACCAGTCTGGGATTCTGGAGTTCTGTCAGCTCCATTTCCATCCTCTGCTCCTGCCCAGCAGGGATCAGTTATGGATTCGCTGTGGGGTTGTTTGGAAAAGTCCAGTGACTTTGCTGGAATTTTCATCCAGCATTTCCATGGGTGAGTGGAGCTCTCCCATCTGCCTTGGGTGAACGTCTTGGGCTGGATGGGAGGTCAGAAGAAGGAGGATCATGGAATCATGGAATGGTTTGGGTTGGAAGGGACCTTTAATCTCACCCAGGGACACCTCCCGCTATCCCAGGCTGCTCCAAGCCCCGTTCAACCTGGCCTGGGGCACTTCCAGGGATGCAGGGGCAGCCACAGCTGCTCTGGGCAAACAATATCCTGTAGGAAGACATTCCATCCCCATCCTGGGACATCTCCAGCAGCAACAACTCCACCACAACCTTTGGCTCGTTATTCCAATGGTTAATTATCCTTCATCTCATAAATTAGCCCCCAATTCCCACTGGAGCAGCTCCTCCAGCTCCAACCCCCAGGTACTGGATCTCATTATGGTTTTCTTCTTGTTTAAGGAGGCTCCTGATGTCAAGTGAAATCTTAGGGACAATCCAAGGAAATCCTACAGGAAATCTCCAGGGAATGCTGCTCCAGGTTTGTACAGACCTTGATCCCAACCAGTCTCCAAGAAACCTAAAGCAGAGCAGTCACCTGGCACTGAGGGTGGGTGGAAGAGCCCAGGAATAAATTCAGAACCCCAAAATATCAGCTTTTCAATATTTTCCCCCATTTTTGTAAAACTGGACCATTTTGGGGATGGAAATGTGCAATTCCAGGCAGTTTTCCACCCAAAACCAATCGGGTTTTTGATTGGAATTGGCTCTTCCCCGCTAAACTGAGATCTTCTGGAAGCAGTGGGGTTAAGGACCATTCCTTATGGATGTGGGCCTTGATTTCCCATCCTACTTCCAGCATTCCATGAATCCTGATAAACCTCATCTTCATCCCTGAGCCCTTCCAGGCCCTTTCCCACTTCTCCACGTCTCCCCCTGCTCCTTAAGAGACCCCAGATCCCTCCA
>NW_020957683.1:0-3169 GCF_003031625.1 Empidonax traillii | reverse complement strand
GCAATGATCCAAACCCAAAATGCCTTTTGACCCCCCCCCACAATCCCCCAAGTTGTTCCTCAGGGACCAGCACTGGATTTTCCGGCCCCCTGCACTGGAGTCACCCCCCACACCCTGGGGGATTGTCCCCTGACCCTGCCCAGCCCCCCTGACCCCCACCCCTCGGTACCGGGAAGGCGTAGATGAAGATTCCCAGGAAGAGCAGCAGGATGATGAGGATGATGAACAGGATCAGCATCCACTTGTACCTCCTCCACAGGATGTACTTGAGGGTCTTGTAGGGTGAGGTGAACCACAGGAAGGAGGTTTCGGGGCGCCTGGAGCCGGGAAGAGTTCAGAGCTTCACCCTCCTGGATCCCCAATCCCAGCAGCGTGGCCTGAGAGCCCACATCCCTCTGGGAATGAGCCACTCATGGCCTTCCTGGTGGTCCAGACCAGCTGCCCATCCCACCTGGACTGTCCCAGCTCCTCCATCCCCCTGGGAATGTCCCCCCAGCGTCCTCCCTGGTGCTCCAGCCCAGCCCAGCTGGGCACCCCGAATTCCCATTTGCCCCCCGTGCCCCAGGGGGTTGATTTTCCCCCTGGGGGTGTCCTCACTTGGGGTCCTCCAGCCGGGGGTTCATGTTGGGCTCGTCCCGGCCCAGCCCAGCCGGGCGCTCCTCGTGCTCCTGCTCGGCCACGATCTCCAGAGTCATCTCCAGCTTGCCCTGGGGGGGACGGGCAGAGCACAGTCAGAATCCCAAAAAAAGAGGGGAGGGGTGAGAAAGGGGTGGGGTGGAAAAGATGGATTGGGAGAAAAAAATCCGCTTTGAGCAAAGCCCGGAGAGCACCCACGAGGACCACGAGGAAACCAGGAAGAGTCCAGAGATCCCTCAGTGGGCCACTGGGGATACTCCAGGAGATCCCAAATGCCACTGACACCCAGGTTTGGGAAGCTACAGGATCACTGAGCTTGGACAAGACCTCCAAGACCATCAAATCCAACCTGTGACCAACCACCACCGTGTCAACCAGACCACGGCACCGAGTCCAGCCTTTCCTGATTCCCTCAGTCCTGATTCCCCCCTGAACCAAACTCAGGGGTGGTTTTTGTGGAATGGCTCCATTCACCGCCTGGACTCCTTTACCTGGATCACCTGGACCACCAAACCCTCGACCAGGACACATTTCCATGCACCAAAATGGGACATCTGGAGCCTTTCCCTGGTGCTTCTCCTGATCCCCAGGAACAGGTGTGTCCCAGGGTCAGATCCGGTGGCACATTCCAAAACCCACAGTGAAAAAAAATCCCACAATCCAAGTAAAGGGAGAATTTACAGCCCAAAGCTCCATTTCTTGCCCTGACCGTGGCATCCTGCGGGTGCTTGGCCAGGACACCTCCCTCCTCAAAGCTTCCAGGGGATCCTGGAATGGTTTGGCTTGGGAAGGACCTTAAGGATCATCCCATTCCAGACCTTACAGATGTCGAGTTCCACCCCCTGCCATGAGCAGGGACACCTCCCACTACCCCAGGCTGCTCCAAGCACCCATCCAGCCTGGCCTGGGACACCTCCAGGGATGGGGATTTGGAGTGAATCCCATGGGAACACGTGGAGGGGCCTCCTCACCGCCAGGATCTTCTTCTGGTCCTGCTCAGCCCCACAGGGCCACCAGCCCTTGACAGTTTTCTGCTCAAAGAGGGACACAAAGCGGCTGGAGGACACCGTGTCGTCCAGGAGCTCCAGGGAGCACTTCTCGGCCGTCTTGGCGGGTCTGGGCATCCTGTTGAGATCCATCTGGATGGAGCCTGCAAGGAGGGATGTCACAGGTGGGACACTTCAGCGCAAAGGTCCTTAAAAATGTGGACACTTCCCCTGAGGACTCTCCCCTTGTGGCTCCTTCCTGATCTCAGGGAGTTTGGGCCACCCAGACCCCCCAGCTCCAAACCACGACCTCCTCCAGCCCAGGTTGCTCCAAGCCCCGTCCAACCCGGCCTTGGGCACTTCCAGGGATCCAGGGGCAGCCACAGCTTTTCCAGGCCCTGTTTTCCAGGAATTTTTCCCTTCCTGCTGCCCCAGGAGGGATGGAATCAAACCCCCCCCCCCAACTCACCCAAATAGTCATCGAAGGAGAACTTGTCGTTGTCCCAGATCTGCAGGATCAGCTGTGGTGGGATCTTGTTTTCTGTCTTGTCCAAGCTCCAGAAATGCTCCTAAAATCCCACCAGGCAAGAAAAGCAGGGGAAATAAAAGGGCTGTTAGAGGGGGTGGGCAGAACCTGGTTCCTCTCATCCCAGGGAAATCCTGGCACTCCTGGTGTGTCCTGCTCTGGCTCTGCAGGGCTGGAGCCGCAGGACCTCTGGCTCTGTGCAGCTCCTGGATGCTCAGGAAAAGCCAGGATGCCTCTGGAAGGTGAGTTATCACCAATTTATGCCTTCATTTACCGACAATATTTTAGCAAAGGGGCTCCATCAGCTCTCAAATAGGATCCTTTGGAGTGACAGCACCCTATTCCCACAATTCCAGCGAGGATTGGTAACTCTCCAAGGTGAAGGGGCCATAAGTGTTGAGTGCCAGGGCTGCCAAACCTCCCCTTCCTCTTAATTCATGGGAAAATACAGGATTAACACTGAAATCAGCACCTCTGACAGGCAACTCCAGCACATCCCCTCCCTTCTCCTCTCACCTGCACAGTCTGGATTCACCTGGATCCACCACAGCCCTTCTCTGCCCAGCCTGTGCCAGGGACTGCCCACCCTCCCAGCCAGCAATTCCTTCCCAATATCCCATCTGTCCCTGCCCTCTGGCAGTGGGAAGCCATTCCCTGTGTGCTGTCCCTCCATGCCTTGTCCCCAGTCCCTCTCCAGCTCTCCTGGAGCCCCTTTAGGCCCTGCCAGGGGCTCTCAGCTCTCCCTGGAGCCTTCTCTTCTCCAAGGGAACCCCCCCAGCTCTCCCAGCCTGGCTCCAGAGCCATGGAATCCCCCCTGTGCCCCATCCCCACCCTGTCCCCCAGCCCAGAGCACTGAGTGCCACAGCCAGGTCTGCCTTGGACACCTCCAGGGCTGGGCACTCCAAACCTCCCTGGGCAGCCCCTGCCAGGGCCTGACCACCCTTCCCAGAGAGAAATCCCTCCTGATATCCAAAAGGACAGAAGGAGAGAGACCAAAGCACTCCCAGACTCGGGGTTTGTT
>NW_020957682.1:19231-23230 GCF_003031625.1 Empidonax traillii | reverse complement strand
GACAGCCTGAAGTCCTGGTTCCCTCCAGCTCTCCACTCCAGTCAGTTATGACTGATAAAGGGAAAGATCATGAAGAACTGATTAAGAGTTATCTCGCAGGAGGCAGAGCTGCATTTCTGCTCCTTTGGCAGTAAGAGTTTTTATCTACTGACTTCTTGAACGTAAAGTGCATCAATAGATTGACAGCCAGGGTAGCCTTTCCATTTCTCAGGGGTTTGGCAGTGGCTCTCCTAAAAAGTGTGATCGTGCCACTCAGGTCGAGTTTGGCCCAGTGCTGCCTGCTCGGATAAGCCTCGGATGGCTAAACAATCGGTGATCTAGGCACAGAGGAGGAGTTCAGATACAGGACACTTCCTCCTTCCTGACAGACATTTGTGGGCCTATAAAATTTGCTCTGGTGTCAGCACCTTGCTGGGTATCTTCCTCACCAGTGCTCCTTGAAAAGCTTTCTCAAGTGAAATAGTGATCACCTGCTTGAGACTAACTTGCAATCATAACATGTGTGCAAAAAAAAGAAGCTAAGAAAGACCCAAGTTCTTGAGAAGGTGACATTCCTACCTCTGAACCACTTGCAGTTTCCTACCTTTGCGAAAGAGAATGTCGCCGATTGCCCCATGGGTCTTCTGAGAGTTCTTCTTCATTGCCTGAAAGCTGCTCCTCTCTACCACAAGCTGAAGCTCTTCCTCAGTCAGTGAAATCTCTAAGAAAGCAGCTATCTTTTTCACACCCAGGAGACGATTCTGGAAAGAAGAATGTAACACACCACGTGACATTCAACCAAATTACACTGCTTTCCAAGGTGGTTACAATTCCCAACACCTCTCTGCTCGATATATGTATGGGATATTCACAGAGCTCAGGGGGACTAGAGGAAGACATAGTGTTTCTCTTCTCCATAATTATTTTGGTGGGGATATGAGCTGTGTCCCTATAGATTACAAAAGACTGTGCATGATTTACAGCTGAACAAAAGCTACACTGTTGAATGCATAAAAGCTTCTCCCAAAAAATTTGTGGGGATTTTGATTTACAATTTTTTGAACTTATATCACAGCTAAAAAAAAAAAATTAATTTGCTCAAGCAAAATTTTAGAAGGTTTTTGAGTTTGCATTTTACCTCTTCTTTACTTCAAACAAGAATCTATCCTATGCAGTTTGAATACTCTACATGAATATAATGATGAACTGGGTTAGGAAAAAATGCTTCTTCAAGTATAAAATATTTGTAATTATTGATAACCTCACCTCTTTTAGCTCTTCATAAGTTATTGTCATAATATTTTCTTCATCAGCATATTTGTTCCATTGGGAAAGGTATTCAAAGTAGCATCCCCAGGCCACTTAATAAAACAAAACAGTCCTAGAGGTGTCATAAATGAACATTAGACAAGCTCCTTAAACAATAAACTAAATTTTACTCATTCCGTTGATCTCTCAGCCATAGGCACTAGTAATAATGTCTGTGGCAGAGTTTACACCCTTCTGGGGAAATTTTAGGATTTGCTCCAGGCTGTTCTGGCATAGCTACAAGTCTCAGGGATATGATACAATTTGGAAGTTGGAACAGTAAAACTTGTTAGTATCTCAAGGCACATGGGAGTCCACCCAAAAGCTATCAGTACTCAAACCATCTTGCAGACTCCCTCAATCCACTTCAAAACCTTCTGTAACCCTCCCTTCACCTGGCTGTGTGCTATGCCATTTTAAACCAGTGTAATTTTCTCTCCTTTTTAATATATTAGACAGTCCAAATAACTTCTTCCATCCAATTTGGCATATAGGTCTTTATATGTCTGCATGGACACAAGATGATGGACATTGGAGAGGATGGGTGAAGGGGATCCAGGACAGAGATAAGGGAGAACTACTTCTTCTAGAAAAAATATCAGTTTGTGCAAGGTAAAGCAGTTTGTGGAACTGCAGCTTTGACAGAGATTCATCCTCTAGCAGTAAGACAAATATGGTAAACTTAAGTGCAAAGGCCTAACTTTTGGTCTTTAATCTCTGCTTTTGTACTGTAAACCAAAAAAATCCTAATGATGTGGATTTGCTGAAGTGCAAGCTTTTTGAAACAAAGTACTGAATAATTGACAGAAACGGAATAATATACTGTACTTCTCTTTGACATGAAATCTGTGAAAAAATCATCCCAGGTCTCGTAGGAGGGAGCACTAGCCAGGCCATTGGAAAAATGGTAATAAGATGTTGCTACATCCTTTGGGTTACGAATCAGTAACAATATCTAGAAAAAAAAATAATTGTACAGAAAGATGTAACAGACTAAAGCATGAAAACAATACAATAATATACTTTATAACTACAATTGGGAAATTTCTAATATCTAGTATGCTACTTGTAGACATAGCAATTTCATTCCAAATTCAGCAGGGAAGTATTTAACTTTGCTTTGGCACCATGTGAAGGTGATTGCCTATAATTATTAAAGTATCTTGTACAGAGTAACCAAATTAATTATGCAGAATCTAACTAAGTTTTGCTCAATACAAGCATAATTCGCCATTTAGGTAACAGGGAAAAATCACAAAAATACAACTTTTCTCGAAAGTTTGAAATGCTGAAACACCCACTTGTGACAACACCACAAAATGTCCCCCATGGGAAATTGCGTCAAAGCGCATTTTGCCTCTGGAGGATTTGTTCAAGCCCTGCAACTCCCTTATGGAGACGAAGATGCCAAGAAGGATGAATGGAGGTTAAGTGAGATGAATGGCAGAACTTAAACAGGCATGTAGAAATGGCCAGGCTAAACACGCAAGAGTGACTCTGAAAATTGGTTGAAAGACATTAAAATCAGCACTCACCTTGACTTTATTTTTGAAGATAGACTTGGGAAGGTTTTCAGGACGGAGATGAGTAACCATAAATCTTGGAGAAGGTAATTTGGTCATTCTCTTTACGAAGTGGAAGGAGGAGAGTGGACAGTTCAGTTAGTACAAGTATTCTTTTCATCAGGTGATTCTAAAATGTTGCCTTGCTAAACTTATCAACACATACTGGCTGACAAAGGTACTTTTTTGTGTACATATGTGTTACCCTGAGATATTAGTGGGCTGCTGTGAGTAGCTCTAACCTTCAAAAACCCCCGACAATGAGTGACTACAGAAGGATCATACATCATTAGTCTCTTCAGTGATAATGAACTTAACATGGTGTGTTAGACAAGAGATCAAATCTAAAGTTAAGATACAGACTCTAACTGGGTATTTGTGAAAGCTGAAGGATCTCAAGCACTGAAAGAAGGGGTAAGGAGAAAGAGCTAGTAAAAGAGATAAAAGCTAATATTTCATTCTTTGATATTTCTTGAACTTCTTCTTAAATACAAAAGATGTTATGCTGAATTTCTGCAGTTCTTGTGTATCTAATGGATAAGTGCTCCCGTCACACTCATTGAAGTGTTCATTTATCCCTCACCATTTGACAATCCAGACAAGATTCATCCTGACCAGATGTCACATACAGAAAAGTGGGAGACTTCTTTACAAACAGGGGAATATTTCACACCCCGTATTCTCAGTATTTGAAGCATGTAATTTAAATAATTTTCATACATATTCTGTTCCCACCTCATATTTCTCAGCATCTCCAACTTCAAGGTAGGGGAATTCTTCTAGTTCATAATTCGCAATGCCTTCTCTATCCTGTGTTTTCTTTTGAGATACGGTTACCAGGTCAGTTAAGATTTGAGTTAGCCAGTTTGTGCCTGAAGGATGAAAAATACAGAATTTCTTGTAAAGCTTCTAGAATAAACAGAATGGGTTTTCCAGAAAGCCAGGAGGAAGGTAGTACTACGAGGTGAGTTACCTGGTCTCCTTTCATATGATACAATCACAGCTGACTATCTGGACAATCACCTGTCAGGGTCCTACCTTTGGTCCTCATAAGGATACATTCCTCCAACTTGAAAGGCTCAGCACATCCTAAATTAACTTGGACATTGAAAATATATTTGTGTATTGTGAACTAAGTAATCAAGGAGAA
>NW_020957682.1:17242-18803 GCF_003031625.1 Empidonax traillii | reverse complement strand
TATGATACAATCACAGCTGACTATCTGGACAATCACCTGTCAGGGTCCTACCTTTGGTCCTCATAAGGATACATTCCTCCAACTTGAAAGGCTCAGCACATCCTAAATTAACTTGGACATTGAAAATATATTTGTGTATTGTGAACTAAGTAATCAAGGAGAAGAACCACTCAGATTCAACTAGGAAAACCTTCATTAGGGTAATTACTATGATTGTGACAAATACAAGGGTGATTGGGGTGATAAATCTGTACCATAAAACCTAATTCATGTTTTTGGGATGGGATGTACAGGATTGACTGAGGAGGAAAGACAGGTCACAGTATTGCAACACAGGAGCAGATCTGAAAACTATGCTGTATGTACTCATTTTCTTTACCAACAGGAAAAAATTCTCCAAAGTAATATTTCCTATACACTTTTATACACCTTTCTCACTACAGTTTTAACAACTGTTAAAACCAGTAGCAGTCTAGTGCAAGTATTTCTTCAAAAGAAAATACCATAAAAACCCAAAACCTTTACAATCTTGTTAAATCTAAGACAGTGCAAACGCAATTGCTGCAGGAGAGAAACTACTAGATTAAAATGAATATGAGACACATCTAACCCAAACCTGTGGCTCCGATTAGGGGCACCACAGGGTGCTCTCAGGCAGAAGGAGCAAAGGTTGTAAACTTACACTCCTAGTAAACATCTCCTACTATTAGTACTGAACAATGTGATTGCTTCAAATGCTTCAAAACATTTTTGATAGTTATTTCCTGACATCAATACGAATCAAACTAAAAAAATGCAGCATGGCATGGGAAGGTAGAGAGAAGCTCAGTTCTGGGTAGAAATGTAAAGCTGTTAACTTTACAAAGATAAATGGGACAGCAGATCCTGTAATACCAAGAGATCTCATCACGTCTGGTGTAAAACACTGTATTTTAGTTCTCTCCAATTCATGCATTTAACTTCATAACTATGAAAAGTAAAGATAACAAAAACCTTTGCATCTTATAGAAAAGAAATCAGATGCTTTTTCTCACTCTTTTGGAAAATTCCCTACATAAAATCCTCATAATTCACTTTGCTGTGCTTTTTCAGAACAAAATCTGTTTCACAAAATTTTGTGAACATTCGAAATAATATTATTTAATATATTATATAAGATATCATATACATCACATATATTTAGTACAAATACACTTCTTTGCAATTAGATAACCTTATCTATGAAAAAAGCAAAATATATTCACCAGATTTAGGGTATCCTGCCAAAATGATATCATCACTTCTGGCTTCAAAGGACTCCAAGGCTCTGAATGTTTCAGGACTACAAAAAGTGACAGGGTAGAGAATTCCATTGTAAGAAAACAGCAGTTCTTCACGACGCATTGAACTGGCTTCTGCTGTTGCCTTATCTACAAGATCAGTAAATTTTTTCCTGGACTTCTCCATTCTGCTTCTATCTCTCAGACACACAGGCTCTGACACAGTGTGAAAGGCTATGTAGAAAAAGAAACTCACATGTTACCTTTTTATACCTGCTGAGTTTGTTGGTGGTTTTTTGACC
>NW_020957682.1:9893-14748 GCF_003031625.1 Empidonax traillii | reverse complement strand
TTCTCATGATCTCTGTTCTGAGTTGAAGGCAAAACTCTGATTCTCTGGTACTCCCTGTTTCTGCTCTAACATGGGCCTGTCTGTCTGTTCTGGGAGTGCCTTGGCAAGGTATGTTAGAGGTGGATTCCCATGCACAGGTCTCTGTGTATGCCCCTCAAGTAAGGAGCAATGCCGGAGGACGCAGGGCAAGGTACATTTCCCAGTCATGAAGTCTGCAAAGAACTCATCCCAGGGGTCAAAGGATGGCAGCACTGGCAGGTTGTTGCAGAAATGGTAATAGGAGACTGCCTTGTCCTTGGGGTTCTGAACTAGCACAAGGAAACACATAATGTGGTTATGATTTGATGACTGACCAACACACCATCTTCTCAACACATCACGTAGTATCACAGAATCATTTAGGTTGGAAAAGACCTCTCAGATCATTGAGTCCAACCATTAACTAAGCCCTGCCAAGTCCACCACTAAACCATGTCCCTAAGCACCACATCTACACATCTCTCACATACCTCCAGGGATGGGGACTCAACCACTTCCCTGGCAGCCAGTTCCAATGCTCAACAACCTTCCATCAATAATTGTTTTCTAATATCCAGTCTCAATCTCCCCTGGGGCAGCTTGAGGCCACTTCCTTTTGTCCTGTCACCTGTTACTTGTGAGAAGAGACCAACCTGCTCCTGATTGCAACCTTCTTTCAGGCAGTTGTAGAGAGCAATAAGGTCTCCCCTGAACCTCCTTTTCTCTAGGCTAAAGAAACCCAGCTCCACCAGCTGCTCCTCATAAGACTTGTGCTCCAGACCCTTCTCACCTCTGTTGCCTTCTTTGGACACACTCCAGCACCTCAAGATCCTTCTTATAGGATAGTGAGAGGCCCAGAACTGAAAATGGTGTTCAAGGTGTAGCCTGATCAGTGCCAGATGCAGAGGGACAATCACTTCCCTTGTCCTGTTGGCCACACTATTTCTGATAAAAATCCATAATTTAATCTTTGGGTGAAATTGTTCTTTATGTGGCTGTTATTTGTATTGTAGCCAATATCTTTTTAGAGGATAAATTGTGTAGGTAGAGAAATACATATCTCCACAGATCATCCAAACACACAGACAATACAGGATGGCTTAATTGCCCTGTGGAGGGTCTTTCACTCTTTTTTCATGCTCTGGAATATACTTTGAGTCCTGTTCACCGTCCATATGATAACCCTTGCATTACATCCTTGTTTCTTCCATCATAAGTGGTTGTTAGACACTTACTTAGTAAATCCATACACAAGTTTAATTAAGCATGAGGAGGTGTCAAATCAAAAAGCATAACTGTAGGATTTGGAAGATCATAAAAGTTACCCAAAAGAGTTCTTTAAAATTTTTTCTCTACCAAAATGCAGAACCACCAAAATAGACCACTTTATTGGAAATATTTTCTTTAGCAGTGTTATTTTACTTATAAAAGTTTGAGACAGTGTTCTTATATTATACTTTCGGTCAGCTTTGATTTTGTTATTGTTTTCAGGTTTCTGTCCATGTGTTTACTCTGAGTTGCAAAGGAAAATTTCCTCCCACTTGCCAATACTAAAGAGCATCAGGAAAATAACACTTCTTTTCTCCTGTCTTTGGAGCCAGACACCTGAATCCTGAGGGAGCCAGAGAAGACCTCAACATGACATTTAACAACCTGTCACCTGAGCCACTGGGGACACAGGTGCCTCCAGGTCCTTTAACCCTTAGACTCTGGTCTCTGCTCATCCAGCAGGGTGCTCGATGCTGTCACAGCCACCTGTCAGTCTGCTCAGCAGCTGCACAGGTGAGGGGTCAGAGCAGCTCTGTCTCTCTGGAGAGATTAGGGGGAACCAGGTGCCCTGAGCATGATGGGAGTCCCAGTCCCAGCTGTCTGTCCAGCAGCCAGGGCCTCAGGGTAAGCAGGTGAATGACTCATAGGCCACAGCTCTTATGGTCCCCAGGCAGAACGCTGAGTTGTTCAGTGATCTACAGGACAATCTACCTTGGATAGAAATGCTGGTATCAGAAGCACTTGCAGTACAACATAAAGAGAAAATTCACCTTAGCCAAAGATTTACCTTGGCCTTGATTTGAAAAGTCAGCTGGGTAAAAGACATGAGGTGGGAGGTGGGTTAATATAATTTTTCTGGTGTCTTCATCCCCTTGAAGCAAACAGACAAAAATACAATGTAAGCATCCTCTTCAATGGAAATATACCATTTCAGGAATCATAAGTAACAAAAAATATTAGACCAAAAAGAAAGATAATTTTGGTTTGTTTTTGTTTTTTTTAAGATGGGTGAGGATGTAGTAGTAATAATGTTTGAAAGCCACTGCTATTGTGTTATTCAATTATGTCTTACCTTGAAAAGCGATTCCCACATTTTTCTGAATTGATTCTCACACTCACTGACTTCACCTCTGCTTATGTTTCACTCCCTCATCATGTTAGTAATCCATCGACTTTCCTAGCCTATGTTACTTTTCTGACACAGCAGCTTGCCCTGTCTATCCTCCCCTTCCTCAACCTCCTTACTCCATTGAATGCAAGGGCCCACAGTGTGTCTTTAGTGAAGCAAAACCACATGAGAGATTGCTTCCAGACTCACTAACAACTACCCTACACAATCTCTCATCCAAAAATACTACAAAGGTAACAGGTTTTAATAATTTCACCTTCTTAACTAAAAGAAATGGGATACTCAGATTTACTTCTCAAAGGCCAGTCTGCCTGGAAAGCCTCACTGCAAGGGAAGGCTCTTGTGTGGTATCAGTGTCTGCAAACCCAATAGCTGCCAGAAAACTACAATGGGATTCAGCCAGGGAGAACCCAGAATGCAACTCCAAAATCTGGTCTGCATCTAACTGGGGGAAAAGCATCACAGAAGATGTCAGGCTTGATAGACTTTTGCCTGTTCCATAAACGGGGGTGTTTGCTGAAAATACAATTAATGCAAGAAGGGGCATAGGTGGGGGATCAGTAAGAACACAGAAAGCTGGTCTGCTATATTACAAGATGCCTGCAAGTATAGATCTACAAGGGACTTTATGTGAATTTCTAGTCCTCACCTTGTACTACTAAAGTATCAAGCATGATTTTCTTCTCCCTGACAGATGAAATTTCTTTGCAGTCTGTGCAGAGCATCATTCTCCAGTTAAGACTGACCTGCAAACACAGGCTGTAATAATTAGGGCCTGAGTTTTAGGTATGGTGCTCCTGTTGCAGTACACCTGAATAAGATCTGACCATCTTTTTCCAGCACTGTCACCATGTTAGTTCTCACTGAGATTGATTCCTCAGCATCTCTTCATGCCAAATTGCTGGTTTACCCCCGTTAAGTACCTGTGCCTTTGCTTTCTCTTTTCTAAATGCAGTGTTTTCCACTTACCTTGACTGATCTTGGTGTTTGCTCATCTTTTCAATTTGCTCTGTTGTTTCAAATTGTCTTCCCATTTTCTCAAGTACTTTCAGCCCTCTGTTCTGGTCCCCAGACTTAGGAGTCAATCATTTATGACATACTATGTGATACTAGTATGTCCAGCAGTGCTAAGAACAATGTAGAATATGCCCAGGACTCACCACTAGGGGATACTGCTTTAACTGATCTCCCAAATTTGCTGTCATCCAGTATATGCAGTTTGGTCATGAGCATGCTATTGCAACCGAGTTTTCAAGAAGCAGTAATCTCATCTAGGTTCCCTTTCTCCCAAAAGGTTGCACTGGATCAAGGGCTCTCCCTTCCTGGGCTGTTCTCTGTTCCTATAAAACCAGTGACTCTGAGGGAATCTTTACTATTGACACCAGTCCATAATCTGAAATCCAACCTGACATTTTCCATTCAGAGAGATTATAATCCTTAAGAATCCTGATCCTCATTCCTTTCTTTCTCCTCCCTCTAGCTGTGATCCAGTTTGTGCTGAAACTATGGAAGACATCTTTTGGCGGGGAGGCACCGGAGACATACATACACGATCTATGAGATCTAAAATATGTCCGCTTTATTAGGATAACTCAGGGTTTTTATAGCACCTGTGCTCAGGGTCTCGTGACAAGAAGCATACAATTGGATACAGGCTACTGTCCAGCTGTAAACATCCATTACAAATACCTTTATAATTGGACATTAACAGGTAACAAGGCAGTAGTTTATTTTAACGAACTCCACCTTCTTCTTGACACCCATTTTTCTTTGTTCTCGAAAAGACACCCGCAGCCATCTTGGGACCTATAACTTATAGTACCTATAAAACTATGTAAAAGTTTATAAAAGTCTATAAAAGTACCACACACAATATAAATTGCTCACACATTCATTATGTTCCTCCCACAGACATCCTTTGGCATTATGTTTGTGTCAGATCCATATTTTCACTTGTGATCTTTTCTGTGAAGATGTTTCTTGATTTAAAACATTTTTGAAGAAAAAATAATCTGCATAGAAAATTATTGTAATATTATCGAGAAAGATAGGGTTTGGCTACAAAGAGAAGGAGCATTTCCTTCCAGGCGACAGCTACAGGAACAGCGCTGGTGAATTTTTGGGAATATGATTAGTTGACATGTTTTTCAACAAATGGGTGTAGTAAAAGCCAGCCAACGATCTGACCAGAAGAAAGAGCCATCACTGTCATTATAAAGACCACTGAAAGGTGTTTATTAAAGTAATTCAAAGATGCTTTGATAATTTGATTGAATTTTCTAGTATAGAGCATTCAGGTTATCAGAGTGTGCCTCAAGAAGTTCTTGTTCTAACCATAATTCTAACCACTTTTCAGGCTTTACAGTACACTTCATACTTTAACTTTTTTCCCAGTTTAGTTCCTCCTACATATTCTTCAAATGCTTTGTCCATTTTCTC
>NW_020957682.1:2823-9200 GCF_003031625.1 Empidonax traillii | reverse complement strand
CATTTCTCTGTCCCCTACACTAGGCTGCAAAAATAGCTCCCTTTTGTTGCTCCTCCCCTGTGTACCTGATTCTTGCATGCCTGACTTACTCCTAACCTGTAAGACTGAACAGGGGTTTGGCAGTGGCTCTCCTAAAAAGTGTGATCGTGCCACTCAGGTCGAGTTTGGCCCAGTGCTGCCTGCTCGGATAAGCCTCGGATGGCTAAACAATCGGTGATCTAGGCACAGAGGAGGAGTTCAGACACAGGACACTTCCTCCTTCCTGACAGACATCTGTGGGCCTATAAAATTTGCTCTGGTGTCAGCACCTTGCTGGGTATCTTCCTCACCAGTGTTCCTTGAATAGCTTTCTTAAGTGAAATAGTGATCACCTGCTTGAGACTAACTTGCAATCATAATATGTGTGCAAAAAAAAGAAGCTAAGAAAGGCCCAAGTTCTTGAGAAGGTGACATTCCTACCTCTGAACCACTTGCAGTTTCCTACCTTTGCGAAAGACAATGTCGCCGATTGCCCCATGGGTCTTCTGAGAGTTCTTCTTCATTGCCTGAAAGCTGCTCCTCTCTACCACAAGCTGAAGCTCTTCCTCAGTCAGTGAAATCCCTAAGAAAGCAGCTATCTTTTTCACACCCAGGAGACGATTCTGGAAAGAAGAATGTAACACACCACATGACATTCAACCAAATTACACTGCTTTCCAAGGTGGTTACAATTCCCAGCATCTCTCTGCTCGATACATGTATGGGATATTCGCAGAGCTCAGGGGGACTAGAGGAAGACATAGTGTTCATCTTCTCCATAATAATTTCCAAGGAGATACGAGCTGTTTCCCTATAGATTACAAAAGACTGTGCATGATTTACAGCTGAACAAAAGCTACACTGTTGAATGCATAAAAGCTTCTCCCAAAAAATTATTGTGGATTTTGATTTACAATTTTTTGAACTTATATCACAGCTAAAAAAAAAAAAAATATTAATTTGCTCAAGCAAAATTTTAGAAGGTTTTTGAGTTTGCATTTTACCTCTTCTTTACTTCAAACAAGAATCTATCCTATGCAGTTTGAATACCCTACATGAATATAACGATGAATTGGGTTAGGAAAAAAGGTACCGTGAAGTATAAAATATTTGTAGTTATTGATAACCTCACCTCTTTTAGCTCTTCATAAGTTATTGTCATAACATTTTCTTCATCAGCATATTTGTTCCATTGGGAAAGGTATTCAAAGTAGCATCCCCAGACCACTAAATAAAACAAAACAATCCTAAGATGTGTCATAAATGAACATTAGACAAACTCCTTAAACAATAAACTAAATTTTACACATTCCATTGATCTCTAAGCCATAGGCACTAGTAATAATGTCTGTGGCAGATTTTACACCCTTCTGGGGAAATTTTAGGATTTGCTCCAGGCTGTTCTGGCATAGCTACAAGTCTCAGGGATATGATACAATTTGGAAGTTGGAACAGTAAAACTTGTTAGTATCTCAAGGCACATGGGAGTCCACCCAAAAGCTATCAGTCCGCAAGCCATCTTGCTGACTCCCTCAATCCACTTTAAAACCTTCTGTAACCTCCCTTCAGCTGGCTGTGTGCTATGCTAAACTGATGCCTTTTTAAACCAGTGTAATTTTTTTCTCTCCTTTTTAATGCATTAGACTTAGTTTAAATAATTTCTTCCATTCAATTTGGCATATAGGTCTTTATATGTCAACATGGACACAAGGGATGGACATTGGAGAGGAGGGGTAAAAGGGATCCAAGACAGAGATAAGGAAGAACCACTTCTTCAAGAAGAAATACCAGTTTGTACAAGGTAAAGCAGCTTGTGGAACTGCAGCTTTGACAGGGACTTATCCTCAAGCAGTTTAGTGCCAATGTCTAACTTTTTGTCTTTAATCTCTGCTTTTGTACTGTAATGTACATATGTATGTGCATATTGTAAATATTGTAATTATAGGGAAATTATGAAAATTTATGTTATGTATTTTTCATTTAATAAATTATTAAATAAAAATAGCTATTGAATAAAAAAAATATTTTTTGTTAAATTATGTTCTTTATGTAAATAAAAATCTTAGCTGATTTACTGAAGTACAAAGTTTTTGATACAAAACATTGAATAATAGACACACAGAATAATATACTGTACTTCTCTTTGACATGAAATCTGTGAAGAAATCATCCCAGGTCTCATAGGAAGGAAGAGTAGCCAGGCCATTTGAAAAATGGTAAAAAGATGTTGCTACATCTTTTGGGTTACGAATCAGTAACAATATCTAGAAAAAAAAATATTTGTACAGAAAGATGTAACAGATTAGAGTATGAAAACAATACAATAATATACTTTATAACTAGAATTGGGGAATTTCTAGTATCTTGAATGCTACTTGCAGATATAGCATAGCAATTTCATTTCAAATTTAGAAGGGGAAATATCTAACCTAGCTTTGGCACCATGTGAAGGTGATTGCCTATAATTATTAAAGTATCTTTTACAGAGTAGCCAAATTAATTATGCAGAATCTAACTAAGTTTTGCTCAGTACAAGCAAAATTTGTCATTTAGGTAACAGGGAAAAATCACAACAATACAACTTTTCTCTGAAGCTTGAAACGCTGAAGCACCACTTGTGACAACACCACAAAATGTCCCCCATGGGAAATTGTGTCAAAGCGCATTTTGCCTCTGGAGGATTTGTTCAAGCCCTGCAACTCCCTTATGGAGACTGTCACAAAGGTGCCAAGAAGGATGAATGGAGGTTAAGTGAGATGAATGGCAGAACTTAAACAGGCATGTAGAAATGGCCAGGCTAAACACTCAAGAGTGACTCTGAAAATTGGCTGAAAAGACATTAAAATCAGCACTCACCTTGACTTTATTTTTGAAGATAGACTTGGGAAGGTTTTCAGGATGGAGGTGAGAAGCTATAAATCTTGGAGAAGGTAATTTGGTCATTCTCTTCACGAATTGGAAGGAGGAGAGTGGACAGTTCAGTTAGTACAAGTATTCTTTTCATCAGGTGATTCTAAAATGTTGCCTTGCTAAAATTATCAACACATACTGGCTGACAAAGGTACTTTTTTGTGTACGTATGTGTTACCCTGAGATATTAGTGTGCTGCTCTGAATAGCTCTAACTTTCAAAACACCCCGAGAATGAGTGACTACAGAAAGATCACCCATCGTTAATTTTCTTCAGTGATAATGAATTTAACATCGTCTGTTAGACAAGGGATCAAATCTAAGACTCTCATTGGGTATTTATGAAAGCTGAAGGATCTCAAGCACTGAAAGAAGGGGTGAGGAGAAAGAGTTAGTAAAAGAGACAAAAGCTAATAGTTCATTCTTGGATATTTCTTGAAGCTCTTCTTAAATACAAAAGATGTTATGCTGAATTTCTGCAGTTCTTGTGTATCTAAAGCGTAAATGCTCCTGTCACACTCATTGAAGTGCTCATTTGTCCCTCACCGTTTGACAATCCAGACAAGATTCATCACATAATTTTAATAATTTTCATACATATTCTGTTCCCACCTCATATCTCTCGGCATCTCCAAATTCAAGGTAGGGGAATTCCTCTAGTTCTTCATCATTCACACTGCTTTCTCTATCCTGTGTTTTCTTTTGAGATACGGTTACCAGGTCAGTTAAAATTTGACTTAGCCAGTTTGTGCCTGAAGGATGAAAAATACAGAATTTCTTGTAAAACGTCTGGAATAAATAGAAGTGGATTTTCCAGGAAAGCCAGGAGGAAGGTAGTACTATGAGGTGAGTTACCTGATCTCCTTTTATATGATACAATCACAGCTGACTATCTGGACAATCACCTGTCAGGGTCCTACCTTTGGTCCTCATAAGGATACATTCCTCCAGCTAGATAGGGTCAGCACATCCTAAATTTACTTGGACATTGAAAATATATTTGTGTATTGTGAACTAAGTAGCCAAGGAGAAGAACCACTCAGATTCAACCAGGAAAACCTTCATTAGGGTAATCAACATGATTATGACAAATATAAGGGCAAATGGGGTGGTAAATCTGAACCATATATATTTTTTGGATAGGATGCACAGGATTGACTGAGGAGGAAAGACAGGTCACAGTATTGCAACACAGGAGCAGAGCTAGATCTGAAAACTGTGCTGTATGTACTCACTTTCTTTACCAATAGGAAAAAATTCTTCAAAGTGATATTTCCTATAGACTTTTATTATATTTTTGCTCAAAACGTACCAAAGAGTCTGCAACTCTCATCTTTAGTCTACCATTTCCTGACTTCTGGATACTGGGTTCCTACACCTTTCACACTACAGTTTTAACAATTGTTAAAACCAGTAGCAGTCTGGTGCAAGCATTTCTTCAAAAAGAAAGTACCATAAAAAACCAAAACCTTTACAATCTTGTCAAATCTAAGACAGTGCAAACCCAATTGCTGCAGGAGAGAAACTACTAGATTAAAATGAAAATGAGACACATCTAACCCAAACCTGTGGCTCTGATTAGGGGCACCACAGGGTGCTCTCAGGCAGAAGGAGCAAAGGAGCAAAGGTTGTAAACTCAGACTCCTAGTAAAGACCTTCTCCTAATAAGTACTGAACAACGTGATCACTTCAAGTGCTACAAAATATTTTTGATAGTTATTTCCTGACATCAAAAGGAAACAAACTAAAAAAATGCAGCATGGCATGGGAAGGTAGAGAACAGCTCAATTCTGTGTGAAAATGTAAAGTTTTTAACTTTACAAAGATAAATGGGACAGCAGATCCTGTAATAACAAGAGATCTCATCATGTCTGGTGTAAAACACTGAATTTTAGTTCTCTCCAATTCATGCATTTAACTTCATAACTATGAAAAGTAAAGATAACAAAAACCTTTGCATCTTATAGAAAAGGAATCAGATGCTTTTTCTCACTCTTTTGGAAAATTCCCTACATAAAATCCTCATAATTCACTTTGCTGTGCTTTTTCAGAACAAAATCTCTTTCACAAAATTTTGTGAACATTCCAAATGCTATTATTTAATATATCATATAATATATCATATACATTGCATATATTTAGTACAAATCCACTTCTTTGCAATTAGTTAACCTTATTTATGAAAAAAGCAAAATATATTCACCACATTTGGGATATGCTGCCAACATGATATCATCACTTCTGGCTTCAAAGGACTCCAAGGCTCTGAATGTTTCAGGACTACAAAGAGTGGTAGGGTAGAGAATTCCATTGTAAGAAAACAGCAGTTCATCACGACGCATTGTACAGGCAGCCGTTTCTGCCTTTTCTACAAGATCATTAAATTTTTTCCTGGACTTCTCCATTCTGCTTCTGTCTCTCAGACACACAGGCTCTGACACAGTGTGAAAGGCTATGCAGAAAAAGAAACCCACATGTTGTCTTTTTATACGTGCTGCGTTTGTTGGGGTTTATTATGATTTTTGTTTGTTTGGAGGTTTTTAGTTAATAATTTACTACTCTTTCTGAACTCTTAGACTCCAAAGAGTAATTTGAATATTTTGAAATCAATAAAAGTTGAATATAAACAAGATAAGCAATCAAATTCAATTGTGTCCTAAGATAAAGGGCCTGTGTAATAAGCCCAAATATCATGCCTGCCACGTGAAAAAGGGCAGATGAGAAGAATTTTCTCTCCATCCTGTATTAATTTTTCTTTTTTGACCATCAATGTCCCACAAGAGAACAAACCCTTTTAATGTCCAAAACACTCTGTGAGCATCTCGCCTAGTGAGGCTCTTCTCTTAAGAAAACCCCCATACAAACAGGATATTTGATACCTTTTACATAGGGACTGCATTTAGCAGTGGTAGAAAAACCCCTCAGCAGTTTCTCCTATGAGTTATTTCACTGTTGGTGAAACGGGCAGCAGATTCACTGCAATGGACAGGACTTCTCATACCCTGACATGGGGACAGCACTAAACAGCAATGGAGAACCTTCTCAGTAAAATTCTCTTACAAATTACAAGGCTGCCAGCCCCAGAAACAAAAAGGACTAACTCTAGCAGATCACAAAATAACTTATATTAATACAAGTATGTGACAAACTACTGTAGGGCTTGTGTCGCCTGTGAGCCTGTTTAACTGCACAATTGCACTTAGCTAATAAAAAAACCCAAAACCAGAAGCACATTCTGCAAAACAACTACCTAAGCCTTAATACAAAACTCAAGCAACCCCCCTCCACGACAGACCGATTTACAAAGACTAGAACAAAATCTAAACGCACTCGTTAACACAAAGCAAAAAAGAAAGAATATAGCTGCTTCCCACTAACACACATTTTAACTCACTAAGATAAGCAAATGACCACCTCAAAGCAAACCACAAACAATGAGTCAGCAGTAAG
>NW_020957682.1:0-1161 GCF_003031625.1 Empidonax traillii | reverse complement strand
AAGTCCACCACTAAACCATGTCCCTAAGCACCACATCTACACATCTCTCACATACCTCCAGGGATGGGGACTCAACCACTTCCCTGGCAGCCAGTTCCAATGCTCAACAACCTTCCATCAATAACTGTTTTCTAATATCCAGCCTAAACCTCCCCTGGTGCAGCTTGAGGCCACTTCCTTTTGTCCTGTCACCTGTTACTTGTGAGAAGAGACCAACCTGCTCCTGACTGCACCCTCCTTTCAGGTAGTTGTAGAGAGCAATAAGGTCTCCCCTGAACCTCCTTTTCTCCAATCTAAAAAAATTTAGCTCCCTCAGCTGCTCCTCATAAGACTTGTGCTCCAGACCCTTCACCACCTCTGTTGCCTTCTTTGGACACACTCCAGCATCTCAAGATCCTTCTTATAGGATAATGAGAGGCCCAGACTGGAACACAGTGTTCAAGGTGTAGCCTGATCAGTGCCAGATGCAGAGGGACAATCACTTCCCTTGTCCTGTTGACCACACTATTTCTGATAAAATCCATAATTTAATCTTTGGGTGAAATTGTTCCATATGTGACTGTTATTTGTATTGTAGCCGATATCTTCTGATTTTGAGATGGTGTTCATATATTATACTTTCTGCCAGCTTTGACTTTGTTATTGTTTTCAGGTTTCTGTCCATGTGTTTACTCTGAGTTGCAAAGGAAAATTTCCTCCCACTTGCCAATCCTAAAGAGCATCAGGAAAATAACACTTCTTTTCTCTTGTCTTTGGAGTCAGACACCTGAGTCCTGAGGGAGTCAGAGAAGACCTCAACACGACATTTAACAACCTGTCACCTGAGCCACTGGGGACACAGGTGCCTCCAGGTCCTTTAACCCTTAGACTCTGGTCTCTGCTCATCCAGCAGGGTGCTCGATGCTGTCACAGCCACCTGTCAGTCTGCTCAGCAGATACAGAGGGGAGAGGTCAGAGCAGCCCTGTCTCTCTGGAGAGATTAGGGGGAACCAGGTGCCCTGAGCATGACGGGAGTCCCAGTCCCAGCTGTCTGTCCAGCAGCCAGGGCCTCAGGGTAAGCAGGTGAATGACTCATAGGCCACAGCTCTTATGGTCCCCAGGCAGAACGCTGAGTTGTTCAGTGATCTACAGGACAATCTACCTTGGATAGAAATGCTGGTA
>NW_020957681.1:29599-31559 GCF_003031625.1 Empidonax traillii | reverse complement strand
ACAAAGGACCCTATGACACACTGCCACACGTCCTGGGGCCACCCCCAACCCCGCCCGTTAACCTTCTGCACATGGGGGAGTGCAGTGACAAAACCCTGCAGATGCTACCAAGGCAGTAGCAGAAACACCAGGAGAGCCCAGAAGTGGAGCAGCGGTTAGGATGGCCACCCAATATAACCCAGGCACCGCATATGATGAGGATCCCACAGTCAGCTTCCTTGCTTCGCACTGCCCAAGAATTTCTTTGTCACACACACACTGCCAACAGAACCTTCCATGCCTTTCTATTCTTAACCCCCTAGCTGTAGTTTGTTCCTAGTCTTCCCACATCATTGGATAGTCCCTCCTTGTTTACATCCCTCTCTCACTGGTCAGTTCTGGCACCTTCTCAAGTCTTTCATGCTTCCTGTCAATTCCTCCGGGAAACGGCTTCAAAAGGTCTAACTCCAAATCCTCCTCCTCCACCTTCTCTGTCTCCTTCATCGGGGGGTCAGTGGACCCACCGCCTTCCCCAGCACAGAAGTGGCAGTCCCAGTTTTCCTGAGAAAAGAAAAAAAGCCTCCCAGTAGAACACAAAAAGACAGAGGAAATGGTTGACCCCCCAAGAGGGGAATCCACCCCAAACCAAGGAGGAACTGCTCTCTCTTGAGAACATCTGCCTTGGCTTCCCCATGTGGCCCAGGAGAAGCAAGAAGTCAAGTGGCAAACCCTCCCCAACCAACTCAAAAAGAGAGAAAGAGGGACAATACAAAACCCAGAAAGCTAGTTCATCCCCAGGGACTTTCACTGCTGAGAGGCTGCTTCCAGGTCCTGGCTTTAGTGGCTGCCATTGCTTTGGGATTTGAGGTGGCTGCAATAGTGGCTGAGATTTGTGTAACACATCCAGCTTGTGGGGATGGTTGGCAGGGGCACCCTCTCCTGGCAGTCAGGGAAAAGAGTGGCCCCCTTTTGCTTCTGCCTGTGGTTTTTCAAAGGGGCCAATCCACCCCCTTCCTCAACCCAGGCAAGAAGAAAAACCTTCCCTTTCCAGTGCCTTTCATTTCCCTGACAAACAAAATTCCCCCACCAGTGGTGACGTGGCTTGTGTCGAAGAAACATTGCTATAAACTCCACCCCTACTCTACCTAGGACATTATCTGCCCCTTCTTCTAGACCCTCCACATCATCCCCACATTTCACACCTGACTGCTGCATCTGGAGCACTCCATACTCATTGTCCATGCTATTTCCCCTTGACAGTGGCAGTTTCAGTCAGCAACCAGGACTAGATATGCAAGCCACCCTTACACATGGTTCTCACCCCAAATCAAATGCCCCTGAGGCACACATCGTTTTTCCCCACTCCTCTGCATTACCCACCAAGGGCACCCACCAAGGTCCTTGAGCAAAAACAATCGCCCTGGTGGGCTTGCCTTTGCCTGAGGCAGGACTGATCCAAAGTGTCTTTCCTAACACATTTCTCAGAAGCACCACTGGCACTTTGGTACGGAAGGCTTCTGATTGGGCAGGGCCAGCTGGACTGGTAGAGCCTCAGGTGTTAAATTCATCAGTTGGTCTTCTTGAAATGGAGGTTGCAGTGATTGAAGGTCCCACCAGCCTTTGCTTTCAGAGCAGTTTTGAACGGTCCGTGACTCCGTTCAACTTTCCAGAGCCTGAGGCATGGGAGGGAATATGATACAGCCACTCAGATCTGTGCTCTCTGGCCCAGGTGTCTGGGAAGCTGTTTGGGAAATGAGTCTCCTTGTCCCACTCAGTCCTTCCTAGGCTGCAGTGTGGGTCACAAGGGTCACAAGACTGGTTTTCAAGGCCCACCATGGTGTTTCAGGTGTGAGTGTCGTGGTTTTGCCCAGCCAGCCAGCCTCTGGGGCTGAGAATGGTTTTGTCCAGGTGGATTTCCAGACAGAAAAAAGCCAATCCAAACTCTTAAGGATGTCTTTGTTAATTACATATTTAAGGAAAC
>NW_020957681.1:22239-23257 GCF_003031625.1 Empidonax traillii | reverse complement strand
CTCAATTCGCTCTGGAGTGCCATGTCTCCATAAGACCTGCTTTTCCAGACCCAGAATGGTATTCCGGGCCGTTGCATGGGGCACTGAATATGTCTCCAACCATCCAGTGGTTGCCTCCACCATGGTAAGCACATAGCGCTTACCTTGGCGGGTCTGTGGCAACGTGATATAATCGACCTGCCATGCTTCTCCATATCTATACTTGTCCCAGCGTCCACCATACCATAGAGGCTTCAATTTTCTTGCCTGCTTGATAGCAGCACAGGTTTCACAATCGTGGATAACCTGGGAAATAGTGTCCATGGTTAAATCCACCCCTCGGTCTCGTGCCCATCGGTAGGTGGCATCTTGGCCCTGATGACCTGAAGCATCATGGGCCCATCGGGCTAGGAACAACTCTCCCTTATGTTGCCAGTCCAGGTCTATTTGTGACACTTCAATTTGCGCAGCTCTATCCGCTTGTCTGTTGTTACGATGTTCCTCGTTGGCTCGACTCTTGGGTATATGGGCATCTACGTGGCGGACTCTCACATCTAGTTTCTTTACTCTAGAAGCGATGTCTTGCCACAAATCAGCAGCCCATATGGGTCTTCCTCTATGCTTCCAACTCATGTTTTTCCATCGTTCTAGCCATCCCCATAGGGCATTGGCTATCATCCATGAGTCAGTATAGAGGTAGAGCCTTGGCCATCCTTCTCTCTCTGCGATGTCCAGGGCCAATTGGACGGCTTTGAGTTCCGCAAACTGACTCGATTCGCCTTTACCTTCAGTGGCCTCTGCCACTTGTCGAGTGGGACTCCAAACGGCTGCTTTCCACTTCCGGTTCCCTCCTATGATACGGCAAGAACCATCAGTGAAAAGAGCATAACGTGTCTCTTCATCTGGCAGTTGATTATATGGCGGAGCTTCTTCAGCTCGACTTACTGGCTCTTCTTCCCCTTCATCTGCCAGACTGAAGTTCCCACTTTCAGGCCAATTAGTTATGATTTCCAGAATTCCGGGGCGATTCGAGTTTCCA
>NW_020957681.1:14895-16244 GCF_003031625.1 Empidonax traillii | reverse complement strand
CTCAGCCGTGCTTTGCTCCAGAGCCTGCTGGGGTGGGGGCAGATGGCAATGGCAGAGGGACTGAGGTGCCCCAAGGAGAGCAAACCCTGCTGTCCCCAGGGCCAGAGAAACACAGGGCTGGGCTGTGCAGCCTGGCAGGACAGGGCTTGGATGCCTGAGGGGTCTCTGCCACCACAGAGGGCCTGGAGGTTTCAGGTGACTCTGATCTGCAGGAAGGACAAGGTGCTGATTGAAATGTCCTTGGCTTTGGATATCCTGTGATCCAGGAACACTGTGAAAATCACTGCTCTGTTCCTTGGCTGCAGCACCAAAGGCATGGGTAAGGCTCATCAAGCATTAGAAGAGAATGTCCAGGGAAGTGGTTGAATCACCACAGAATCACAGAATTGTTATGGTTGGAAAAGACCTCTGAGATCACAGAGTCCAACCATTAACCCAGCACTGGCATCTTCACCACTGAACCGTGTCCCCAAGTGCCACAGCTCAGTGTTTTCCAAACACTTCCAGGGATGGTGACTGTAGGACCCCAGGTTTGAGCTACGAGCTCATCGAAGGGCTTTTAATTAAAAAGTATAGAAGGCACCAAAAATATGCACTCTCCAGTTATTTGAAAAGGGCCTTCCATTTTTTTAATACCTTGAGAGACACCACAAGGGAGAAGATGCTACACACGGTTTCTCAGGAGCTCAAAACCCACACTTTTACTGGCAAACTTTGGAAAATAAGGGAGCTTGGGTAAAGTTGACAGGGCAACATTCCACCAGAACAGAGCATTCCCCACAGCACTGACTGAGCACAAGCCAACCCATGTGGGAAACCAGGCCCTCAGCGTCCCCGATGGCTCGATAGGAAAGAGGGTTCAGACACTTCCAAGTTGGCTGCAAACTGGAACACTTTATTAACAGGGCTCCTGCCTTTTATAGGGCAGGAGCAGAACTTGCTGGAACAAGGGGAGTAACTGGGGAGGAGCAAGGGCAGAGTATGTAAACTAGGACCATATAGGGACAACAAGGGGAGGAACAGATTGATATGAGGAATAAATGGCCATATAAGGTTGGTACTGCAATGCAGCACCAACTGGCCAAGAGAAACACAGGGTTCGAGGGCATGGGGAAAAGAGGGGTACAAGGAAGGGGAACAGTACAATAACATAATACAGGAACTTAACATAAAACACATCATTGTCTCCAAAGCCTACTCCCTTCATCTACTCCTTCATTTTATAAGAAAGCAAGTTTAAAGGAAACATTCTTAAAATTAATATGAAATAAGAACTGATTTTTAAGATATACAAAGGTATATAAAAATATACGTAAATAAATCTATTTTTCTGGCCATATACACTCTAA
>NW_020957681.1:7043-9235 GCF_003031625.1 Empidonax traillii | reverse complement strand
GTACTGGTAGTTTTAATGTTTCTATTGAGCAGTAAATAATTCTGATGAAGATCTTTTGTCTGATCATTTGTAACCCCAAATAATTAATTTCTATCAGTAGATTTGATTTGCCATCCTTAAAACCTGGGGGGAAAAAGTGGTTCAGTCCCACCTCTGTAATTCCTCTAAACTGACCCTGTTGGCATAACCTAAGGCTGAGATTGGATCCAGCAGCCCCAGCACCCCACAGTCAGTTGGAGACTCAGGGAGCCACCTCCCTTTTGTAAATCCTCCTGTGCCCAAAGACCCCCATGGGACTGTCAGACCTTCCAGACCACCCCGCCTTTTTCCACCCTTCTCCCTGTTCCTCCCACTTTTCCATGGTCTCCTGTTACAATCTGCTTAAATACTGCAGAAAGAAGTTCAGATTCAAACATTCCCTTGCCAAAACTAAAACTCACACAAGTTATCTGTTGATACCAAAACCTGATTTTTATTAATTGCTAAGAACAAGGAAAAAATATTAAAAGGTTGGAAACTGCAAAGATTATTTCTAGATGCAGAGAAAAGATACCACTCAAAACTTCCTTTACCCACTGAGCCTTTGGGTGTGTGGCAGAGGAGAAGCAGTTTCTGCCTTTTTTCTCTGTCCCTGCAGCTTTTGGATGTTGTCTCTGTAGCTGCAGGGGCTCTGACAGCTTTAGTTCTCTGCAATGCACCAGCTGTGGTTTCACCGCTCACGCCCCTGTCCCAGGCCGTGCAGGGTCTCAGCTCAGCCCAAGCTTTGGGCCCTCAGAAATATGGTCAGGGTAGAAGGACAAGGTAGAACTGCCACATGTGGCACGGTGGTCTCAGCTCTCTCCAGGCCGGCACAGTTCCAGTCTCCGGTGGCAGGCAGGCAGCACGCGGTGGCGGAGAAAAGGTGAGGGGAGGTGGGCAGAGATTCTCAGCTACAGTCACCAGTTCTTCTCCCTTTCCTCTCCCTGATTTTCCAAAATTTGTCCTCAACTTTTATAGTGTTCCGAGGAGGTTGAACGTGGTTCCTTGGCACGTAGCCAGTTCAGATGTTGGAGAGATAGGATAACCATAAACAATGGCAGGATCTTTTGGCAGGAAAAGTGCCGTGGGAAGTCCTGGTGGGAACTTCTGTCAGAGAGCTGACAGGGAATGTTTGATAGGAAGGTTTTGACAGGCAGAAACCATTTTTGGCATTTCTATATTATCTGTGTGTTACAGATGGTTGCCATGGTAAGCGACATAATAGGGAATGCATAATGGTTACCATGGAAACAGACCCTACTGATGGGAATGCATGATGGTTGCCATGATAACCATCCATAGCAAATGGAATGCATAATGGTTGCCATGGTAACTGACCGTAGCAATGGGATAGTATGACGGTTGCCATGGTAACCAACTTCACAATCAAAATGCATAATGGTTGCCGTAATAACCGACCATAACAATAAAAATGCTCAATGGTTGCCATGGTAACTGACATAACCATGTCAATGCATCATAGTTGCCATAGTATCCGGTGTTATCAATGATAATGCATAATGATTGCCATGGTAACCGAGGTATCAATGGGATTGCAAAATGGTTGCCATGGTAACTGAGGTATCAGTGGGACTGCATAATGGTTGCCATGGTAACCGACCATAACAATGAGAATACATAAGGGTTGCCATGGTAATGGACGCCGCAATGAGAATGCATAACGGCTGCCATTCCAACAACGTAATAATGAGAATGCACAATGGTTGCTATAGTAACCGACATCACAATGAGAATGCATAATGGTTGCAAAGGTAACCAGCCTAAAAATGAGAATTCATAATGGTTGTCTTGGAAGCCCCTTATAACAATGGGAACGCATAATGGTTGCTATGGTAATCGGTGTCACAATGAGACTACATAATGGTTGCCATGGTAACCGAAAAACAATGAGACTGCATGATGGTTGCCATAGTAACCACTTTTAAGAATGAGAATGCATGATGGTTGCCATGGTAACGGGGATAACAATAGGAATGCGTAATGGTTACCATGGTAACCGATTTAACAATAAGAATGCACAATGGCTGCCACGATAACTGGCATAGCGATTCGAATGCATAATGGTCCCATTATGTAAAAATACTAATGTGTAATTGTTGCCGTGGTAATGGACCTGAACGATGAGACTGCATAATGGTGTCCATGGTAACCGA
>NW_020957681.1:0-1525 GCF_003031625.1 Empidonax traillii | reverse complement strand
ATTTGTGCTCCTGGGAATGCTCCAACACCGCAGGAAACATCTGCGATGGCACCGAGGCTTCTCTGGCCAAAAGGAGGATTTTAAGGCAGAAATCTCTTTGCCAGGATTCCAGCATGATCCCAGTTGCTCACAGCCACTCCCAGTCACTCCCAGTGTGGTCCCAGTGCCTCCCAGTTTATCCCAGTTGCATCTGCATGGTCCCAACCACCCTCAGAATGCTCCCAGTCACTCCCAGTATGACCCCAGTCACCCTCACTGTGGGTCCAGTTGCTCCCAGCATGGGCCAAGCTGCTCCCAGTTGCCTCCAGCACAGATCCAGTCAATCCAAGTATGGTCCCAGTCTTCCCCCAGCAGGGTCCCAGTCAATCCCAGTTGCCCCTTGTCGATCCAGTCACTCCCAGTTGTTCCCACGTGCCCCTTGCATGGTCCAAGTTACTCCCAGTGTGGTCCCAGTCACCCCCAGGATGGTTGCAGACTCTCCCAGTATATCCCAGTTGCCCTCAGCATGCTCGTAGTCAGACCCAGTTACTTCCACTTGCCCCAGGATGCTTCCAGTTCCCATCACTGTGATCCCAGTCACTCCCAGTCTATGCCAGTTGACTCCAGCATGGACCTTGTCATTCCCAGTTACTCCCAGTTGCTTCCAGCATGACCCAAGTTGCTCTCTGTCACCCCCTGCATAGTTCCAGTCACTCCCAGTATGGTCCTGGGCACTGACAGTCACTCCCAAGATGGTTCCAATATGGTCCTGATCACTCCCACTGTGATCCCAGTCACTCCCAATAGGATCCAGTTGCCCCCAAAGTGGTCCCAGTTGCTCCCAGCCCCCCCAGGATGGTTCCTTTCCTACTCAGGGACTCCCAGTCTGAGTCCAACTGACACTGTCAGTCACTCTCTGGTTGATGCCATTTGCCCCCTGCATGCTCCCAGTTGCTCCCAGTATGATCCCAGTATGTGTCCAATCACCCTCAGTATCATCCCAGTAACATCCAGACACTTCCAGTATGAATCCAGTTTGACCCCACTCATCCCCAGTATGGCTGCAGTCCCTCCCACACACTCCCAGTGTTATTGCAGTCACTCCCAGTACAAATCCAGTTTGATCCCACTCATCCCCAGTATGGCTGCAGTCCCTCCCACACACTCCCAGTATTATTGCAGCCACTCCCAGTAAGACCCCAGCAGGACCCCAGGAGGGGCCCAGCTGCTCCCACTATGATCCCAGTTGCCCCCAGCAGGTTTCCAGTATGATCCCCTTCACCCCCAATATGGTGCCAGTCATTCCCAGAACGATCCCAGTCACTCCCAACCACTCCCAGTATAGCCCAGTTGCCTCCAGCATGCTCCCAATTAGTCCCAGTATGATCCCAGTCTCTCCTAGTAGGATCCAAGTTACTCCCTGCATGGTCCCAGTTGCTCCCCAGTCACCCCACTGTAGTTCCAGTCCCTCCCAGTATGACTCCAGTATGATCCCAGTGACACCCTCCATGGTGGCAGTCACAGCCAGGATGAACCCAGACATTCC
>NW_020957680.1:21731-23290 GCF_003031625.1 Empidonax traillii | reverse complement strand
GGGATGAGAAGGGCTGGGAAAGGATGGAAAGGGATGAGAAGGGCTGGGAAAGGATGGAAGGGGATGAGAAGGGCTGGGAGGGGATGGAAGGGGATGAGAAGGGCTGGGAAAGGCTGGGAAGGGCCTGAGGGAAGCGACTGCACGCGCTGAGCGTGTCCTTCCCCCCCCGGCAGCTCCTTCCGCTTCGAGTCGTTCGACTCGTACGAGTCCCGCTCGGCGCTGAGCGAGCGCGACCTGTACCGGCCCGGCTACGCCGACTACGGCGAGGCCACGGCCGAGCGCGGCGACTCCTTCGGCGGCCACTTCGACTCGCGCCGGGACCAGCCCCGGAGCCGCGGCGGCAACAACGGCTTCGGGCTCCTGCGGGGCCGCGGCCAGAGCCGGGGCCAGCCCCGCGGCCGCCTCGGCGCCTTCGGCCGCCCCGAGCCCTTCCTGGGCTCGTCCAGCTCGGAGCGCCTGTCGGCGCGGTGGAACGAGCTCAACTACCTGGGGGCGCGCGGCATGGGCGGCGCCGGAGCCGCCGCCGGAGCGGGAGCCGGAGCCGGAGCCGGGCGGCTGCCCTCCCTCTTCTCCCAAGCGCTGGTTCCCGACTACGGAGACTACGGGGACTACGGAGACTACGGAGATTACGGAGATTACGGGGACTACGGGGACTACGGAGACTACGGGGACTACGGGGATTACGGGGACTACGGAGACTACGGAGACTACGGCATGATGGGCATGGGAATGGGGCGCTACGGGAACGCGCCCTACGGGATGGGCCGGCAGCGCGGCAGGGACAGGATGGGCACCGCGCCCTGGCACGGCGGGGCCCTCACGGTGAGCCCGCCCCGGGGGGGACCTGCTGGGCTGGGAGGGGGAGTTCCTTGGAGAGGGGAGGAGGTGCTGGGGGGGGGGAGGAATCTGCTGTGGAATTGGTTTGGGGTCTGTGCTGGGCGGAGCGGGACGTCACGGAGTCTGGTTTGGAGTCTGGAAGCGGCCTCGGAGGGTTCACCCCCATCCCAGATTCCCAAATCTGCTGTCCAGGGGCACGAAACGACCTGGGAGTGCTCATCCCATCCCAAATCTGCTCATCCCATCCCAAATCTGCTCATCCTGTCCCAAATGTGCTCATCCCATCTCAAATCTGCTCCCCCTGTCTCAAATCTGCTCTCCAGGGGCACGAAACAGCCTGGGAGTGCTCACCCCATCCCAAATTCCCAAATCCACTCTCCAGGGGCACGAAACAGCCTGGGAGGGCTCACCCCATCCCAAATTCCCAAATCCACTCACTCCATCCCAAATCTGCTCTCCAGGGACACAAAACAACCTGGGAGCACTCAATCCATCCCAAGTCTGCTCCCCCCCTCCCAAATCCGTTCCCCCCCTCCCAAATCCGCTCCTCCAGGGACACACGAACCCCTCCATTAAAATCCTTTCCTGACCCCCCCCGCCAACCCTGCAGGATCCCGGAATTTCGGCTTCCCTGGGAGCCGTCGAGGCCGGGCTGGGAACTCCTGGGATCCCCCAGTGCCTGCAGTTGGCTGATCCAAGGGTTTGTCCCTGTTGCAGCCCAA
>NW_020957680.1:12745-15881 GCF_003031625.1 Empidonax traillii | reverse complement strand
TAATAGTTGGGATTTTCAGGCTTGGATTTTGGATTGCCAGGCTGGATTTGGGATTTCCAGGCTTAAATTTGGGATATGAAGCTTTATCTGGAGACTGGAAGGCGCTACAAATTCCAGGGATTTGGGGGGACATTTTTCAAGGATTGGGGGGAATTTCTCAAGGATTGGGATTATTCAAGGATTGGGGGGGATTTTTGAGGGATTTGGGGGGGCATTTTTGAAAGGTTTGGGGCTGAGTTTCAACACTTTGGGGGAATTTTTTTGAGGATTTAGGGGCATTTTTTGAGGATTTGGGGGCATTCCTGAAGGATTTGGGGACATTCCTGAAGGATTTGAGGGCATTCCTGAAGGATTTAGGGGGATTCCCCAAGGATTTGTGGGCATTCCTGAAGGATTTGGGGATATTTCTCAAGGATTTGGGCCCATTCCCCAAGGATTTGGAGGCATTATTTGAGGACATTCCCCAAGGATTTGGGGGCATTCCCCAATAATTTGGGAGCATTCCCCAAGGATTTGGGGCCATTCCCTAAGGATTTGGGCACATTCCCCAAGGATTTGAGGACATTCCCCAAGGATTTGGGGACATTGCCCAAGGATTTGGTAGCTTTTCCCAATAATTTGGGCCCATTTCCCAATAATTTGGGCCCATTTCCCAATAATTTGGGCCCATTCCCCAATAATTTGGGCTCATTCCCTAAGGATTTAGGAGCATTCCCCAAGGATATGGGCCCATTCCCCAAGGATTTGGGAGCATTCCCCAAGGATTTGGGCCCATTCCCCAATAATTTGGGCTCATTCCCTAAGGATTTAGGAGCATTCCCCAAGGATTTGGGCCCATTCCCCAAGGATTTAGGAGCATTCCCCAAGGATATGGGCCCATTCCTGAAGGATTTGAGGGCATTCCCCAAGGATTTGGGAGCATTTCCCAAGGATTTGGGCCCATTCCCCAAGGATTTGGGCCCATTCCTGAAGGATTTATGCCCATTCCCCATGGAATGTGCTGCTTTCCCGGGCACAGGCTCCCATTTCTCCCCGTTTGGGATCGTCCCCGCTGCTGCTCCGGTGGCCGTGAGGGGACACCGGGATTGGAAAGCCCCCCCCCCCCATTCCCAGCATGGGGGAATTCCCAAGCAACCTCTTCCCGGTGGGATTTCCCTCCTCCCTGCAGGAATACATCGTCAACAGGAACAAGAAGATCGAGAAGCGGCGGCAGGAGCTGACGGAGAAGGAGGGCAGCAAACAGAAACCGGATCCCTTCAAGGGTGAGGGGCTTTTCCCAAGGGAATCCTCGGGAAGGAGCGGGAAAACCAACAAATCCCGCTCCTGGGGGAGCTGAGGAACCAGATCCCTTCAAGGGTGAGGGGCTTTTCCCAAGGGAATCCTCGGGAAGGAGACGGAAAATCAACAATTCCTGCTCCAGGGGGAGCTGAGCAGGAACGAAAATGAAGGATTTGGGAAACTCGGCCCCGGGGGACAGTCGAGGAATTTGGCAGCTGGAGGAGGAAGGGAAGAGGGAATGGGAAGAGGGAAGGGGCAGAAGGAAGGGGGAATGGGAAGAGAAATGGGAAGTAGGATGGGGAATGGGAAGTAGGAAGAGGAAGGGGAATGAGAAGGGGAATGGGAAGAGGATAGAGGGAATGGGAAGAAAGAAGGGGAATGGGAAGAGAAATGGGAAGTAGGAAGGGGGAAGGGAAGGAGGAAAGGGAAGGATCCTGCTCATCCTCACTGCAGATTGTGCAGCATCAGAGGTACCAGTATCTTGGATTTTCAGGCCTAATATTTGGGATTTTCCAAGTTTAATATTATGCATTTTTGGGCCTGTGTTTGGGATTTTTCAGGCTTGATTTGGGGATTTTCCAGACTTAAATGTCTTGGATTTCCAGGCCTAATGTTTGGGATTTTTCGGGCTTGATTTGGGGATTGTCCAGGCTTAATATTTGGGATTTCCAGGATCAATATTTTGGATTTCCTGGCTTAATATTTTGTATATTTCCAGCCTTAATATGTGGAATTTTTCAAGCTTCATTTGGGATTTTCCAGGCTTAATGTCTTGGATTTCCAGGCCTAATGTTTGGGATTTTCCAGGCTTGATTTGGGCATTTTCCAGGCTTGACATTTGGGATTCCCAGGCCTTGATGTTTGGGATTTCCAGGCTGGCTCTAAACCCTTCAGCAATTCAACCCCAGCCTAAAGAGGGAGCAGGAGCCACCCCAGCACCGGGAGAAGCTCCACAATTTGGGGAATTTTGGGAAAACAGCTTTTTTTTTTGGGGGGAAGGGGGAGGGAGGGGGCTGTTTTCCCACATCTCCTCCTGCTCCTGGATTATTCCAGACTGGGATAACTCTGCTCCTCGCGTGTGGTGGATTTTGGTGGATTTGCTGTGTCCGGGAGGGAACGTGGGAACGCCCAGGCGGGGTTGGAAGGCGTCGTTTGGAGTCTCCCAACCCCAACCTTGGGTTTGTTTTTGTTTGTTTGTTTGTTTTTCCCGGGATCTGGGGAGCAGGGATCGGGCAGGAGCATTTCTTCAAGAGGATCGAGGCCGCTCACTGCATGGCGTGTGACATGCTGATCCCGGCCCAGAACCACCTCCTGCAGAGGCACCTGCGCTCCGCCGACCACAACCGCAACCGCAGGGTGAGCCGGAGCCGCTGGAGCCGCCGGAGCACCGGGAATGCCGGGGGATGGGGGGAGAAGGGGAGAGGGGTGGAGGCTCCACAGCCCTCCTGGGGGCTGAGCAGGGACACGGAAAAAGGGGTGGAAAAACGGGGAGAGGGGCAGGAAATGGGAAATGGGAGCTTTTGTGGGGAGCACGAGGTCCGTTCTCCCGGAGTTCCACAGGGAATGTGCCAAAATGCCGGTGAGAACCGGCTTGGAGGGCGTGTGGGGGAGCTGATGATGATCAGTGTGGGGTCGATGGGTGAACTGGCCCAGGCTGGGGAAGGGATTGGGATGCTGTGGGTGGGGACAAAGGAATGTCCCCCGGGGTGGCTTCGCCTCCGAGCGTGTGACGCCAGTGCGTCATCCCAGCCTCGATCCCGTTATCCCAGCCTCCATCCCATTATCCCAGCCTCGATCCTGTTATCCCAGCCTCCATCCCATTATCCCAGCCTCCATCCCGTTATCCCAGCCTCCATCC
>NW_020957680.1:7222-11194 GCF_003031625.1 Empidonax traillii | reverse complement strand
GGGAGAACCCAAACTCCCGATCCCCTTGGAATTCCCCCCCTCTGGACTCACCCCATGCCCATCCCACTGCAGATGGCTGCGGAGCAGTTCAAGAAAACCAGTTTACACGTGGCCAAGAGCGTCCTGAACAACAAACACATCGTGAAGATGCTGGAGAAATACCTCAAGGTGAGTGCGGGCGAGCGCTGGCACCGAGCGCCGGCAGGATTGATCTCCTCGTGCCCCTGGGCACCTTCCACTCGCTGCCTTCTCCTCCTCCAGTCCTGGAGCTCCTTCCTCTGCAGGTTTTAATCCCTCCTGGGGGATTTTTGGGGGGGATTTTTTGTCCCGTTGGTGCCCCTGGCAGCCGGTGCCCCCCCCATCAGTCCGGGCGCCTGTGCCGGGATCGCGGCCCGGAAACGGGGGCTGAACCAACCAAAACACCAAACCTGGAGCTGCCCAAAGCCCCCCCATCCTGAGCCCCCCTCTGGGGGGGGGGGGACACACCACATTCCCTCATCCAGGGAGGGCAGGAAGATTCCTGCCGGGATTGGGTCCAACCTGGACGGCTCCCGACCCGCCTGGAGGGGAATTTCCCCCCATTTCCACATCCAGGGCAGCTCCAGGAGTGACGGAGCCCCCCGGGATTGGGACGTGGATCCCATTCCCGTGACAAACCCTCCCTTAGTCCCTCCCGGCCCCCCTTTTTTCCCTGCTCTTCCCTGGGGAAGAGCCCGGCCGAGCTGCGGAGCGGCGACGGAGCGCGCGGAGGGCTCGGGATCGCCCGAGGCCTCGCCGGTGCTGGGAATGGCGCTGGGAATGGCGCTGGGAACGGCGCTGGGAATGGCGCTGGGAACGGCGCTGGGAACGGCGCTGGGAACGGCAGGACGGAGCCGGGAAGGGCCAGCGGGGCCTCGGGAGCGCAGGGGGGATCCCCCCGCTCCGCAGGCGAATCCCGGTGGGTTTAACGGGCGACCGAGAGAGAGGAGAACTCGCCTCTTCCTCCTCCTCCTCCTCCTCCTCCTCCTCCTCCAGGCGAAGAGGAAAAGAAGCGCTTTTGGCTCCGTGTAGTTCCCTGGGAATGCGGGAACAGCCCCGGATGCGGCAGGAGGACCCTGGTCTGCAGGCAGGGCCGGCAGGTGCCCACCGGTCCCCTCCGGCACGTGGGGGGGGGTTTGGCCTCATCCTGGCCAGAGGCAGCTCCCAGCGTGCCCAGGCTCTGCTAAACCCCCCCAAAAAACAGGGAAAAGCTGCGACTCCAAACCTCTGGGTCCGGGGAAAAGGGATGTGGAGGCATCCAAAGAGATGGCCGTGTAGGGTGGCCATGGTCCTGTTTTCCTGGTGTAGGATGGCTGTGTCCTGTTATCCTGGCTTAGGATAACCATATCCCATTATCCTGGCTTAGGATAACCATATCCCATTATCCTGGCTTAGGATAACTGTGTCCCGTTATCCTGGTGTAGGATGGCCATGTCCCGTTGTTATCCTGGTGTGGGATGGCCATGTCCCGTTGTTATCCTGGTGTGGGATGGCTCTGTCCCATTATCCTGGCTTAGGATGGCAGTGTTCTGTTATCCTGGTGTAGGATGGCCGTGTCCCGTTATCCTGGTGTGGGATGGCAGTGTCCCGTTATCCTGGTGTGGGATGGCAGTGTCCATGGGACACTGGGCAGTGTAGGGTGGCCGTGTTCCCGTTATCCCAGCACAGGGTTGCCGTGTTCCCGTTATCCCAGCACAGGATTGCTGTGTTCCCGTTATCCCAGCACAGGATTGCTGTGTTCCCATTATCCCAGCACAGGATTGCTGTGTTCCCATTATCCCAGCACAGGATGGTTGTGTTCCCGTTATCCCAGTGCAGGATGGTTGTGTTCCCGTTATCCCAGTGCAGGATGTCCATGCCCCCTGTTTTCCAGCCTCTCCAAGCTGATCTGTGGCCCCGTTATTCCAGTGAAGAAGGGTGGCCGTGTTCCTGTTATTCCAGCACAGGATGGCCATATCCCTGTTATCCCAATGTGGGATGGCCATATCCCTGTTATCCCAATATAGGATGGCCATATCCCTGTTATCCCAATGTAGGATGGCCATATCCCTGTTATCCCGATGTGGGATGGCCATATCCCTGTTATCCCAATATAGGATGGCCATATCCCTGTTATCCCAATATAGGATGGCCATATCCCTGTTATCCCGATGTAGGATAACCATATCCCTGTTATCCCGATGTGGGATGACCATGTTCCTGTTATCCCGATGTAGGATGACCATGTCCCTGTTATCCTGGTATAGGATGGCCGTGTCCATTATCCTGGTGCAGGATGGATGTGTCTCCTTCATCCCAGCACAGGATGGCTGTGTCCTGTTATCCCAACACAGGACAGTCATATCCCATTATCCCAACACAGGATGGCCATGTCCTGTTATCCCAGTGACAGCCATATCTCATTATCCCAACACAGGACAGTCATATCCCATTATCCCAACACAGGATGGCCATATCCCGTTATCCCAACACAGGATGGCCATATCCCATTATCCCAACGCAGGATGGCCATATCCCGTTATCCCAACACAGGATGGCCATATCCCATTATCCCAACACAGGATGGCCATATCCCGTTATCCCAACACAGGATGGCCATATCCCGTTATCCCAACGCAGGATGGCCATATCCCGTTATCCCAACACAGGATGGCCATATCCCATTATCCCAACACAGGATGGCCATATCCCATTATCCCAACACAGGACGGCCATATCCTGTTATCCCAATGCAGGATGGCCGTATCCCGTTCCCAGCCTCCCACAGTTGGTGTAGGACAGCTGTGTCCTGTTATCCCAAGGATGGCCATATCCCATTATGCCAACGCAGGACAGTCATGTCCTGTCATCCCGACACAGGATGGCCATGTCCCCTTATCCCAGCAAAGGACATCTGTGTCCTGTTATCCCAACACAGGATGGCCATGTTCTGTTATCCTAATGACAACTATGTCCCATTATCACAACAAAGGACGGCCATATCCCGTTCTCCCAGCCCAGGACCTCCGTGTCCCGTTATCCCAACACAGGATGGCCATGTCCTGTTATCCCAATGACAGCCATGTCCTGTTATCCCAACACAGGATGGCCATGTCCTGTTATCCCAATGACAACCATGTCCCGTTATCCCAACAAAGGACAGCCATGTCCCGTTCTCCCAGCCCAGGACCTCCGTGTCCCGTTATCCCAACACAGGATGGCTGTGTCCTGTTATCCCAGTGACAACCATGTCCCATTATCCCAACAGGACAGCCATGTCCCGTTCTCCCAGCCCAGGACCTCCGTGTCCCGTTATCCCAACACAGGATGGCCATGTCCTGTTATCCCAACACAGGACAGTCATGTCCCGTTATCCCAACACAGGATGGCTGTGTCCTGTTATCCTAATGACAACTATGTCCCATTATCCCAACACAGGACGGCCATGTCCCGTTCTCCCAGCCCAGGACCTCCGTGTCCCGTTATCCCAACACAGGATGGCTGTGTCCTGTTATCCCAGTGACAGCCATGTCCCGTTATCCCAACAGAGGACGGCCATGTCCCGTTCTCCCAGCCCAGGACCTCCGTGTCCCGTTATCCCAACACAGGATGGCCATATCCCATTATCCCAACAAAGGACCTCCGTGTCCCGCTCTCCCAGGCCAGGACCTCGGTGTCCCGCTCCCGGCCTCTCATACTCGTTGATCCTGAGGGTGAGATCCACCCCTGCGGCACCCACGGAGAGAGCGCGGCCCTCGGGGCTCTCTCGGAGCAGAACCAGTTAACAAAGTGAAACTAAACCCCCCCAAAAAGACCGGGACCACTCAAGTGCAACTCCGTCTACCCCGCCAGGGTCCGCAGGCGCATCCACATCTCCTCTTGAGCAACGGTATCAGAGGCTCCGGCACAGCTCCGGGCACCTGACCTTGGGCCAGCGCAGGAGGAGGGAGAGCTCCGGAGCCAGCCCAGCACGGT
>NW_020957680.1:0-3838 GCF_003031625.1 Empidonax traillii | reverse complement strand
CGCCGCCCCCGGCCCTGCGCGGGACCCCCGCGGGTGCGCGGCGGGAGGGCGGCTCGCCCTGCCCTGCCCGGCCCGGCCCGGCCCGGCCCGGCCCCCTCAGGTAAGAGCGGGGCCGCGGGCGCGGCGGGAAGGAGGGGCCGGGCCGGGCCGGGCCGGGCGGGTGTGGCGGCCCGTGAGGGGTGTCCGTGTGTCTGTCCGTGTGTCTGTCCGTGTGTCTGTCCGTGTGTCTGTGTGTGTGTCTGTGTCTGTGTGAGGGGCGGGGGGGGGGCGCCGCGATTCCCGAAGGCCGCGAACGCCGCCCCGCCGGCGTCACCCGCATTGCGGGTCCCCACACAGCGCCCCTCACGCCAAGGGTGCGGAACCTGCGCTCTGCTCCCCACACACACTCCCCACACACCGCCCCTCCCGCCAAGCCCGCAGGGCCGGGGGCGCCGCGGGCCGAGCGCCGGGTGGGAAGGGGGGGGGGGCTGTTCTGCCTCAATCCCGCCCGGAGGACGCGCGGGCCGTATGGGGGGGGGGGGGTGTCTCCGTTTTTACCGGAGTGGTGGGGGGGGCGGTGTCTCCGGTGCGGCGGCGGGCGGAGGGAGCGCCCCCCGCGCTGGGCCGGCGGGGTTACGCTGTTTGCGTAGCGCTGAGGCGGCGCTGCGCCCCTGGCGTAGGGCGGGGCCGCGCTCTCTCCCCCTCCCTCTCCACCGTAAATCCCCGTTGCGCTCCGGGGCCGCCGTGCTGGGGGCGGGGCGTGCCGGGGAGGGGGCGGGGCCTGCCCCGTACGCCGCTGGCGCAGCGCGGGGCGGGGCCGGCGCGCGGGGGGCACTTCCTGCCGCCGCCATTTTGTGGCGGAGCGGGAGGAAGCGGCGGCCGCGGCGGCTCCGGCGGCTCCTCCTGAGCGGCGGCTCCTCCTGCTCCCCTTCCTCCTCCTGCTGCTGCTCCTCCGGCTCCTCCGGCAGCGCCGGCCCGGCCCGCGGTGAGTCAGTCCCGGCCGCGCCGCTCCCCCCGGCGCCGCCGCTCCCGTTGAGGCCCAACCCGCTCTTCCCCAACCCCGTTAAGGCCCAGCCCGCTCCTCCCCCCCCCCCTCCCTCAGCCCCGTTAGGCCCAGCCCGCTCCCTCCACACCCCCTTCCCCCCGGTAGGCCCGGGCCGAGCCCCGTTAGGCCCGGGCGGCCCTGGGCGTGAGGGAGAGGGCGGGCCGGGGGTGGCCTTGGCGGAGGAGCGGCCCCTGAGGCGCCGCCGCTCCGGGGCCGTCCCGGGGCCCTGCCGGGCCCGGCCGCGCCGCCGCCGGCGAGGGGTTGACCTTTTCCTCCCCCCCCGATCCTGGGCGTTCTGTGCAGCTCCTCGGGAATTCGAGCGCTGGGAGGGATCGGCTCTGCCAAAAGGGGAAATCTCGACCCGCTCGCGGCGGGTTTGGGGTGGGAAGGGGGGCCCTGCGGGTGTCCTCGGGGGGTGTTTTGGGCTGACAGGGACACCCTGGGTGCTGCCGGGGGTTTGAAGGGGCAGGGGGGACCCTGGGGGTGTTCCCACTTGTTTTGGGGTGGGAACGGGACTCTAGGGGTGTTTGGGGGTGAGAGGGGCACCCTAGGGGTATCCTCGGGTGTTTTGGGGTGGGAACGGGACTCTGGGGGTGTTCTGGGGGGATAGGGTGACCCTGGGGATGTTGGGGTGACAGGGGCACCCTGGGTTCTGCTGGGGGTGTCCCCACATGTTTTGGGGTGACAGGGGGTCCCTGAGGGTGTCCCTGTGTGTTTTGGGGTGACAAGGGGGTCCCTGGGAGTGTTTTGGGGTGACAGGGGCACCCCGGTGATGTCCCCACGTGTTTTGGGGTCACAGGGGGTCTCTGGGGGTGTCCCCACATATTTTGGGGTGACAGGGGTCCTTGTGGTTGTCTCCACATATTTTGGGGTGACAGGGGGTCCCTGGGGGTGTTTTTGGGGTGACAGGGGTTCCTGGGGTTGTCCCCACGTATTTTGGGGTGACAGGGGGTCCCTGGGGGTGTTTTTGGGGTGACAGGGGGTCCCTGGGGTGTTTTTGGGGTGACAGGGGGTCCCTGGGGGTGTTTTTGGGGTGACAGGGGATCCCTAGGGATGTCCCCCACGTTCTGGGGCATGGAAGGGGGTCCCTGGGGGATTTTGGGGTGACCCCCTGAGCTGTCACCCCCCCATTTGGGGCCGGAGGAGCTGCAAGTGGGGGTTGTGTTTGTTGTGCCTCAGCCACGTGTGTGTGGTTAATTAACCCCACAACAATTAACCCCACCGTGGCTCCATCAGCCGCTTCCCACCCCCCAAATACCCCCCAAACTCCCCCCACCCCGTTATCCCAAGGAAGTTCCAGCCCTCCCTGCTGTCATTCCCAGCCGGTTTTCCCGGGAGAAGCTCCTGCCAGGCCCGTTATCCCTCGGATCCAGGGGCTGGGGGGGGTGAACAGCTCGTTAATTGGGGTGTTAATTGAGGCAGGAACAGGTTGGGGGGAAGGAACCCCCTGTGGGAGCTGCTGGGGGGAGTTGTTGGTTCCTGGGTTTGGGAGCAGCGGTGGCTGGAGGAGCTTTTTGGGGGTGGGGGGGAGGTTGAGCATCTTCTGTCAGAGTTTGGGGGGGTAAAAAAATCCTTTGTCACAGTTTGGGGTGGTTTGGTTGTCATTTCCCACAGTTTTGGGGTGCTTTGAACATCATCTGTGGAAGTTTGGGGTAGTTTGGGAATTCTCTGTCAGTTTGGGGTGTTCTGAGCGTCGTTTCCTGAAGTTTGGGGGTGGTTGGAGCATCATCTGTCACAGTTTGGGGTGGTTGGAGCATCATCTGTCACAGTTTGGGGTGGTTTGAGCATCATCTGTCACAGTTTGGGGTGGTTTGAGCATCATCTGTCACAGTTTAGGGTGGTTTGGTTGTCATTTCCCACAGTTTTGGGGTGATTTGGTTGTCATTTCCCACAGTTTTTGGGGTGGTTTGGTTGTTGTTTCCCACAGTTTTGGGGTGGTTGGAGCATCATCTGTCACAGTTTGAGGTGGTTTGGTTGTTGTTTCCCACAGTTCTGGGGTCGTTTGAGCATCACCTGTCAGAGTTTGGGGGGGGTTGGGAATTGTCTGTCAGAGATTGGGTTGGTTAAAAAATCCTTTGTCAGAGTTTGGGGTGGTTTGGTTGTTGTTTCCCGCAGTTTTGGGGTGGTTGGAGCATCATCTGTCGAAGTTTGGGGTGGTTAAAAAATCTTTTGTCGAAGTTTAGGGTGCTTTGGTTGTTATTTCTCACACTTTTGGGATGGCCTGAGCACCATTTCCCAAAGTTTTGGAGTGGTTGAAAAGTCATTTCTCAAAATTTGGGGTGGTTTGAGCGTCGTTTCCCAAAGTTTTGGAGTGGTTCAAGCATCGTCTGTCAAAGTTTGGGATCATTAAAAAATCCTTTGTCAAAGTTTGGGGTGGCTTGGTTGTTGTTTCCCACAGTTTTGGGGTGGTTGGAGCATCGTCTGTCACAGTTTGGGGGGGTTGGGAATTGTCTGTCAGAGATTGGGTTGGTTAAAAAATCCTTTGTCAGAGTTTGGGGTGGTTTGGTTGTTGTTTCCTGCAGTTCTGGGGTGGTGTGAATGTTGTCTGTCAGAGTTTGGGGTGGTTAAAAAAATCCTTTGTCAAAGTTTGGGGTGGTTTGGTTGTTGTTTCCCACAGTTTTGGGGTGGTTTGAGTGTTGTCTGTCACAGTTTGGGGTGGTTTGAGCATCATCTGTCAGAGTTTGGGGTGGTTTAAAAATCCTTTATCGAAGTTTGAGGTGGTTTGGTTGTCGTTTCCCACAGTTTTGGGGTGCTTTGAACATCATCTGTGGAAGTTTGGGGTGGTTTGGGAATTCTCTGTCAGAGTTTGGGGTA
>NW_020957679.1:14686-23294 GCF_003031625.1 Empidonax traillii | reverse complement strand
TGGTAGGGACCACTGTGTTCAGAGGTGCAAGCTAAAACGGCAAGAGATAAAGCAGCAGATAAACCTGCTGTCAGATACAACAGAAAGTCTGAATTGGATTGAAAGGGTGGTTGGTGAGCAACGGCAGGAACCACAGAATCAGACTAGCAGTTTCCTTGTGTAAACAGAAAGGTAGATGATGGACTTATTGGTACAACTGCCTCCTCTATTGTAGGATTCATTGAATCATTAGAATCGTTAAGGGTGGAAAAGATCTCCAAAATCATCGAGTCCAAACTTTGACCATACTGCCTCCCTCTAAAGCCATTTTCTCTCTAGAGTTACAGCCTCTGTTGCTCAGTATACCGAGTACTTATACAGTTAAAAAATCTATTATAACTGTCCGACTTTCTTTGGAAGTAACATCGGTACATGTAGCTTTAAATTCAGTGAGCCCAAACTTAACCTCCATCTTCAGCTGCCGTTGCGTTCCCAGACGTGTGTCTGGCAGTGGCACTGTACAGGACCCAAGCTGTTCGATACCTTCCTCATCTACGTACTGAGCATCCTGTTTTTCTGTGCAATAGAAAACAAAGCGTGCATCTGTTTGATCTGCTTCTGTTGGATATAAATCATAGTGGGCAGCTTCATTTATATTCACTGACTCCCCGATTCCCACCAATTTCATGAAGAGATCTGTGCAATAAACATAATCACCAGTTTTTGAGACTCTCCGTTTAGAGACATCGTGAATAGCATGATCAAAATCCTGACATACTTGTAAACCATATGTCTTAGCACTGATTCTTGAGGTAACAAGGTGTGGATTGACTCCAAATAAAACAGCCCCTTTTGCAATGGCCGCTTGGGCCTCCACTGGACAAAGGACATGATACTTATTGCTAAAGGCCTGACTGATCGCATCTCTCAAAATGATGCTTGACGCAAAGCCCCCCACAAGCAAAATGTATTGGACCTTGGCCATCCCAGGTTTGCCAAGAATTTCCCTCAAAGTACAAATTATGTTTTTGATACTGTAGTCAAACAAGCTCTTCATTTTCTCGTATGTAATCATGACCATCCCATCAGACCACACAGCTCCCTGTGCTTTTTCGAAGAATTGAGCGATGTCCTTCTTGCGTTCTGCCATTCTGATCAGGTTGTAGTAGCAATGTATGTAGACTGCCTCTCTGCTAGCAGAGCATTTCTGCAGACCAAAGTTGTACATCATATGTTGGAATTCAGTAGGGTGGCTCTTTACATATTCATCCCATACACCGTCACTGAATATTTCCCTGAGGAAATCAGCGAAGTTTTCATCCACTCTGTTGCCTCCCCATCCACCTCCAGTTGCCTTGTGTAACTCCTTCAGGTAATGGTTTTCTTGGATCTCATGTACCGTGATGTCTATTGTGCCACCTACACACACAAACATTAATGATTTTAGCTGTTTTCTTTAAAGTACATGAGGTCTGTAGCTTCCACTGAATATAATCTTACCTTCTTAACCCCTCGTTTGCAAAATGTGATTTTCTACTGCTTTCTTTTCTCATTCTCACTCCTCTGCTGTTTCTTGTACTTCTCTAGATTTCTTAAATTTATGCACTTTTGTTTACAATCCTGGTCTCTCAAGGCTCCTACAGTCATTTCCAATAAGAGCTGGATGCTCTGACTTGCTCCCTGAACAAGCCAATCTCTTTCCTTGTCACAGACAGAGACTGGCCTCCTCACATAGATAGTTTACTCCTGCTTTTTAATATGCAAGCTCTGAGTAAAGATGAACAGTGGTGATAAGACTCTCAGGAACTTGTGGTCTTCTTGATGCCTTTTTAGTATTTGTTCATGATCACCAGACTGCTCTTAGCAGAAAAATCACATCGCACCAAAAAATCTCACTCAAGAAACTAGAAAGAGTACTAAGAACTACTTCATCAAACAGTTTAAATTATTTACTCTACAGTGTCTGCTAGCTAATTTCTTTGGTCAGTTCACTGGGCACTAGCTACACTTGCTCCTATGGAGGAGGCTGTGAGCTCAGGCTATACAACAGGATGTGGGTGTGTGCCAGGGGCTGATGCTGGGATGTGGTGCAGGCTGATCTGGAGTGATGGCAGGAGCTCTTGTTGTAACTGTCTGGCCTGAAGTGCACTATAGCGTGAAACACAATCCTGTTCTTTCCTCCTATTTTTCTGCCTGCCCATGGGATCTCATTAAGTGAGAAGTAAAAATAAAAACCCCATGACAAGCACAAGCAGAAGGAGTGGAGCCCAAGCTCTGGGACTGCACTGCAGACCTTTGGGGACACTGTGAAACAGCCACGCTCCATGCCCAGCAAAGATGGTACCTGTTAATCAGGGGAAATTTTACCTCCACAGTCAACAACAACATACTGGATCCCAGGGGAGTCTTCAAACTTCTTCTTGTCGCTGCTGTCTGCCATAAACCCTTCCTGTGGAAGCTGTTTGCACCACAGCGATGCAGCCTCTGGCTCCAAGGCAATGATCAGATTTTTAGAGAGCATGTCAGAGATCATTCCTGCCTAAAATCACAAAAGACAGGAGTCGTTCAAGAAAAGGTGCTGAGATTACTGCTGCATGAACACCACCTGCTAGGGAGACTGTTCTCACATGGAGCCCATGCAGGGGTGGTGGTTCTTGCACCGCCCATCTCTGTGGGGCTCATTTCTACATGGTGCTGGGAGGATAGAGCAGAGCTGTTGTTACTGCCACTTTGGGACATCCTCTCCCCTACCACCCTCAATGTGGAAGATTTCTCTCCCAGGTGGAATGGAATTTCAAATATAGATTGTTGACCTGTTGAGGAGTTCCTCAACAAGTTGCCTCGATGGGCAAAGAAACGTCCAAAGATAATTTGAGGCAGTGGGATGACCCCTGCTTTTACCTCTTTTGCTGCCAAACGCATGAACTGCTTGGCAGCAGAGCTCCATATGGCTGGGACAGTAATGACCCAGGTGATCTCCTCCTCGTCATAGACGGTTTGGAAAGAGGCCTCTTTAATGGTGTTCAGGGCATGTTGCTTCAGGTAGCGCAGGCTTTCAGAAAAGACTGTCAGGGCAGGAAGCATCTTTCCATTGGTGGCTTTCAGCTCCATGCCGGTTGTGACATTCTACAGAGAAAGTCTCAGGGTCACACACTGCAATCTCTGAACAAGGCCTGTCCCCTTCACACTGAGCACTGCACAACATTTGGCACAGAAGGAGGTCATACCCAAACCTGAGTAAACTCCAAGCACTGGCTTCAGTACTGTGGTTAACTGCAGCCCAGTTGACACAGGTCAGCTACCAAACACACCTGTGATTCAGTAGGCAAAGTATTAATATGGTTGATAAGTTAGCTGTTTCTCCTAGGCCCAAGTTTGTAAAGATCCTGTAGATCCCTCTGAAGAGCCAGTGGGGAGTGATTCTGTAATGAAATTTCCCTTAACCATTTGCTCCTCGGATGCAGAGAAATGGTTTGGAACTAAAACCTCTCTTCAACCCCACTCTGGAACTGTGAGAACCCACCACTCCAGAGCTGACAACCACATCATTCCTAGCTTCCTAGGGAGGAAAGTCTTCAAAGAGGCCTCACACCCACCATGGCATCCAGTTCAGCTCTCATTGCTTAGCACTGGCGGATGCCAAAGAGAGGACATAGAACTTCATCTGGGACTGGCCCTGTGCTCTGGTTTATTCTACACTTTGAGAGGCCCTGTGGTACTCTGGAGCACAGGTAGGGAGGCCCTATGATGCTTGGCTGAACAAGCAAACCCAGATAAAGCTGTGAAATATTCTAGCACAGAGCCTTCAGAGAGAAATGATAGTCACTACATGCTTGAAAGACAGCTGTCCATCCTTAAACTGGCTTCAACACAGCATTTCAGGTGAGGGAGAGACAAGCTAGAGGGAAGTATACAACATGGGATGAGCTCTTAACACTGCTCACCTCCTTTGAATTACAGGAAACTTCACTTGTTCTGTGTTACTCCCTGAGGACTGAGGCAGGAAGCCCCAGAGGGAGGCTAGTTTCTGTCAAGCTCTGGAACAGGGCAGCTTTTTGTTAGGAACATGTTCCCTCTTGGTGGAACCTCCAGGGCTGCAGGTGGATGCCTGAAGGATGGTGTGACCTTGTGAGATGCCTGTGATGGAGCAGGTTTGCTGGCTGGACTTGTGGCCTCACGGGAGACCCACGCTAGAGCAGCTTGTGAAGAACACAGCCTGTGGGAAGGCCCCATGCTGGGTGCCAAAAAGAACTGTTGTGGTTTCACCCCAGGTGGCAACCAAGCCCCGCACAGCTGCTTGCTCATTCCCCCACCAGCAGGACTGGGGAGAGAATTGGAAGGGGAAAAGCCAAAAAAACAATGGGTTGAGATAAAGACAGTTTAATAGGCAAAGCAAAAGCCTTGAACACAAGCAAAGAAAAACAAAACACTTCTTCCCGTGGGCAAGCAGATGTTCGGCCATCTCCAGGACATCACACATAACAGTGACTTGGGATGACAAACACTATCACTCCCAACGTCCCCCCTCTCCTCCTTCTTCTGCCCGCTTTATGTGCTGAGCATGATGTCATATGGTCTGGAATATCCCTTTGGTCAGTTGGGGTCACCTGTCCTGGCTGTGTCTCCTCCCAGCCTCCCATGCACCTCCAACATCCTCGCCAGCCTGGCAGTACAAGAAGCAGAAAAGGCCTTGGCTCTGTGTAAGCCCTGCCCAGCAATAACAAAAACATCTCTATGTTATCAACCCTGTGTTCAGCACAACGCAAAATACAGACCCAAACTGTCCACTGTGAAGAAAATTAACTCTACTCCAGCCAAAACCAGCACATGTATATTTGGCTTCACCCAGGTATGCAGTCAGGTTTTGATTGTCTTTAAACAATTAAAAAACATCATAAAGGAAGGGTCCATGAAGCTTTCAGCGAATTACAAAAATAAATAATTTCTTCTTCCGTTCATAAAAACACTCCTTGATTTATGTTCATTCTTTCTCATCAGCCAATTTTACTCAACCATTTTCATCAGTTCTCTAAACCCCACACCACAAATAAATTAATAGGTCTGACTCCCACAGCAGTAACTGTTTCACCTACTGTGTTGTACAGCTTCATCTTGAAGTTCTGGAAGAAGTACCAGCTCTCAGCTTTGCTGGAGGGTAGGCTCTTGTACTTCATCACAGCATCATAGCCAAAATTCTTGAACTCCTGCTGCTGGTTGAACAAGATGCACGTGGGTGTCTTTGGGGTCTTGAACCCGTGCTCTGTTCCCCAGTACACCTCGCGGATTTGGTCTGTACCTGAAGCAAGGGAAAAACAGTATCCGCTGTAGGATGTGCCAAAATCTATAGCAACAACAAAGACTGACTTGCTGGCCATGGCCAACTGCAGTGCAGAAGTGTGCAGCTCTGGGAGCTAGAGAGGAGTGAACAGGTGGAACTGGGATGAAACTGCAATGACTGATGCTCCAGGGTGAAGGTCCACCTCTACTGATTTTATGGGCTGGAGAGAGGTGTGGCACTCGACCTGTGCCCTTTCCTGTAAAGAGCTCTTCTGTTTTTTACAGCAGCAAAGACCCTTTTTCAGGTTTCAGTAACTTCCTGCACTTGCAGCAACACGGAGCGTCCCTGGTGCTGCCCACTCATTTCAACAAACATCTGCTGCTGCTCTAAAGGCATGGCTACACACCACTCTTCTGCCTACAGCACAACAGAGGTGTCGGAAGAACAGTATTACGATGCTGATCCCAGAATGATGACTACGCAAGGCAGCAGGTATGTTACACAGGAAACGTCTCTGGATAAACTTACCAAGTTTAACCTTAGTAGGTCTGAATATTTCTACAAAGTTCCTTGGGGGGTTGTAATGAAAGAGTGCAAACATTTCCTGACTGTGAAATATTTCAGTAAAAGCTCTGTTTTCTTCTTCCTAATCTTCCTATCCATCACAGGGATGGTTACTTTTCTCAAGTTCGGTTTAAGTTCAGCTCCAGAACGTAAGGCAGATCTTAAATCAGTGTAAGAGGTAGACAAATTGAAAAGATCAGTATAAATAGTGTAACAAGATCCAGGACTTTGGCACTCAGACTCTGAGCTCATCAATTTTGCAGGAAAAGGCTGACTAAAATGCAAATTTTATACTGGGTTGTTGAGCTTAAAGAACAAAAAAACTCTCTTTACTGAAAGACTGGAAATGAAGTGATTTAACTGGAAAGGAATCCCTTCAAGTAAACAAAACCAAAATGTGCTTCGGGGGGAGAGGGAGGGATGCTAAATGCTAAGAGAGAGGGGAAGGACAGTCCCTTGCATCAGCTGTGCAGACTGGTATTGGCACAAACCAATAGTAAAGCCTTATTTTAAGGCTTTCTCTGACATCTGGTTGCAGGGAGGAGCTTGCTCCATCTGCATCCGACCTGCAGGAGCACCTTAATCTGGGACTGTCTCTGCAATAATAGTTGATATTTGGGATTCTCATTAGGAAACAAGACACAGAGCAGTTGTAGGAAAAAAAATTACCTCGAGAACACAGAGCTTTGTACTTCTCTATTAAAAAACCCCCACACTCGTACATTGCAAATTTGGTTTTAGTCACGTGCACTTGCTGTTCCCCACACACTGCAGTTCTAGGTTGAGTTCATTTCTCAGGAGCTCTCCCTGTATCTTGCCCATTTCATCCAGACCTAATGATTACTCAAACCCTCCTATTTTTGGCAAACCCTGGCCTGTGGAGTCCTCTGAGCTGTATCAGGCTCACTTCTGCCAAATCTGCATCAGTGTGCCCTGGAGCCTTTGTCCTATCTTTGATCCGTTTGCAAGCTTGGACGTAATCATGAAACCTCTGCTCACAGGACTGTCTATTATAAGGGACTTGTTTCAAGTATGTGTTCTTTTCCCCCTTCATTTTGAGAATTCCCTTTTCTTTTTTTCCTCAGACATATATTTGACAACTCATGGCAGCCACCAGCCCATGGAAAGCAGACAGCAACCCCGGAGGCCTTCTCTTATAGTCTGGAAAAAAGGATAACAGATGTGGAAAAAATTATAGAGTGAGTCTGGTGACCAGAAATGACTGTGTTTAGCATGGCCCCTGATGATCAACTGCAGCTGGTGCACACTAGGGCAGGTTGGACAGAAGATTACAAATAAGCCAGACGCAAGGGCTCTGTGTTAGCAACAAATTTCATCCAATCTGTACTGGGAACCTGGGGCGGATTTACAGAAGCTGCTTGATCTGCACTATATTACATGCAGATTTCACAATTTGGAATATCTTATTTGTACTATTGCTGTTGACTCACAGAATCACAAACCACTCACCTGTCAAAGAATAGCCTTGAGAAGTTTTCACCTCTAGATTTTTTTTCCCTATGGGCTGATTAGAAACTGGAAGAAGGGAAGTTTAGCTTGTGCATTTTGTAAGACTTCAATACATGCTTGCCTACTGACTTTAATGTGGTTTATTATTTCTTTCTTCCCTGATAGACGCATAGAAAAGAAGTACAGAGACTGGGCTCACTCTGTTAATACTCGACTACAACACCTGGAGAGTTGCAACGGGTAATGCAATTCTTTATATTAAAAGTTTATATATGAGGGGGAAATCATAATGATCCTCACAACCACACCTCCATTTCTTCTGATGTAAATAGCTTCCACCTTGATTTGAGCATAAATCCTGGGGGGGCGGGGGGGGGGGGCTTTCAGGGGAGGTTGTTAGGCTACTCTGGAGTTTTTCCTGGATGCTCTGTGCTTTCCCGCCCCCCAGCTTTCTTTCTGAAATTCAGACTATTCAGTAGGGGTGAGTCCTTTGTTGTGCCAGTGTCCAAGCACAAACAAAGATATTTCACAATAGATATCTGTTTCAGAGCATCTCCTGGAAAGGCTGTCAGAAAAGACCTTCAAGAGAACGAGGAAATTGAGAAGCTGAAAGGGGAGATCAAAAAGCTAGAGGCGAGGTAAGGTATTTATTCATATTTTGGAGGTGCTGTGTATTTCTACACTGAAAAGCCACACACTTCTTGCTTCCTCCAGTCCTTAGGGACTCTGTTTCTGACCAGACAGCCTGGACACCTTCTCCCCAGACTTTCAACCTACCAGCATCTCTTTGTAATTGACTTCTGGAAGACAGTTTGAGTTGTTCTGCAAAGGGTAGGAGACATTCCCAGGTTGAACATATTACTTAAAGAAACCAGTCTACAGTGGTGTCTCAGTTTAATTGAGACAAGGGTCTTTTGCTGAGGATGGATTAGGAGAAAAAGACCCAAACCTTCTTCTCTAGCAATTATAGATCCGAAATTAAGAGGCTCCGATTGAAGGAAAACAAATTATGGAAAAGGGAAAAAGAAAAAATAACAGCCCTTTATTAAAAGGTATGTGTGCATTAACGTAACACGAAAAAAAAAACCCAAGTAAAACAACCAAGCAATACCCCTATACCCACCAATAATCCCCTTCAAGAACAAAACCGATAAAACCGGCAAAAAAAGAAAATCAAATAGTTCAATTTTTAGCACTCTTTGGTGCAGTTCCAGCCACAGTCAGCAGGGGGCGCCGTCGGGTCACTGGAGATGCAAAAAACTTGTAATGTCTTATACCGTTCACCAGGTGGCGCTGTTGAGTTATCAAAAGTGCAGA